>NW_006198305.1:2387639-2415964 GCF_000334495.1 Tupaia belangeri chinensis
CCAAACCAAACCAAACCAAACCAAACCAAACCAAACCAAAGAACTCCAAAAGAGCCTCTCAATAGTTTTCACTTGAAAAGTGAGAAGGAATGTAGTCTTTTAATCTCATTACCCTTCTGATACTTTTTAGGAACCAACATGCTCAAGCCAGATCATCAGTTCAGTCATGTGCCACATCCTTGGCATCTTGATCCACAACCCATTCTCATACTGCCCAAGTCTTTCTCCTTCATCTTCCTTGTTTTCTTGTGTCCTTTCCCAGCAACTTCTGTTCTGTCCTCTTGGATGCCTGTTCCTGGATCTCTGTCTTCTCAGTGAATGTGCCTTTCCCCATCTGCTCAGCAGAAACACGTAGACCTGCTCTTAGCATTCCTCTCCTGCAAACCCACAGTTCCTTAACTGTGATTCTGAAATAAAGAAACACAAGGAGAGCTGAAAGGTTTTGGTATCTCATTTGATGAAAAAAAAAACACATCAGATGGTATCAGACCATGACACAATGGGAAAAGGATTACCCACATCAGAATATTCTGTGTTCATCTCTGTGGCTTCCCTGAGTATGCAGGACATGTGTGTGCCCATGATCAGAGGCTGGCTGAGACTGGAGGTGGATTGTGGTGTCAAGACCTCATTGGGAGTGCTTATTCTCTGTCTTTATCTCTTTCTCTCTCACTCATGAAAGAAAAAAAAGTAAAAAAAAAACAAACCCAGACCTGCATTGATGTTAAACTATTTATCCCACTTGCTGTTAAAATTTACACATTTTTTTTCTGCAGAAACATTAGCTTTGTTCAATATAGAGTGCTTTTCAGGTGTTAGGTATTCACTGAATTCCATTACTGCCTTTCAAATCTGAAAATTTCTGAATCCAGAAACTCATTTGGCCCCAAGGGCTTTATGTAGACCCCTGTTTTTATACCATTGCTTTCTGCCCTTCCTTTCTTCATTTAGGATCATGATTTCTGGCTATTCTTCATCCTTCTCTCTCCGTGTTGATATCATCTACTCATCTTTTGGTCATTTCCCTCATTGATGGAGGCTATACTATTTTATATAGTTTTTTCCTGCCCTAATCTCTATACTAGATTCATCCTGACTAAATTCACTACTTGCCAACTCCATGGGACCCTTTCCAGTCTTTATTTTACTTGCGTTTTCTATGTCCCTAGATACTGTACACCTCTCTTTTCTTGATACTTTCTCTACCCTTTCCTTATTCATCACGTTGTCCTCTGCTCCCCCTCTTCCTCGCTGACCAATATGACTTTTTAGCATCTTTTCCTGGCTTCTTACCCTCTCTCCACTCCTCTTTTTAGAAGTCATGGCAGGCAGAAAACCTGGGTCCGCCCAGGTTTTCTGTGATTTCAGTAGGCCTCTTTTCCCTTAAGTCCTGCCTCCAATGTTGGTGTCACTCACTCTTTTAAAAAAATTATCCTCAAAGATCTACAAATAGAACTACTATGTGATCCAGGAATTCCACTCCTGAGTATTTACCCAAAGGATAGAAGAATGCTCAGTTGGAAAAGTGCTTGCACATCTATGTTTACTGTGGTATTATTCATGATAACTAAGGCATGAAACCAACCATGTCCAAAAACAAATGAATGGGTAGTAAAAGCATGGCACATATATTCTATGGAATACTACCTGGCATAAAAAAATAACAAGATCCTGGCATTTGATAGAAAATGGATGAATATGGAAGATTTACTGCTGAGTAAAGCAAGCCAGGCTATGAAAGAGAGACATTGTATATCTCCATTTAATATATATCAGCTATCCATATTCTGTGGCAGAAACTGAAAGATTAGAGGATATAGAAACAAGGAAAATGGTTATGGATCCTAGAAACAGTGTAGGAAGATGGTAGGAGAAGGTGGAGTGTATGAGGAAAGAAATTAAGGAGAAAAATAGCGAAGACATTTATGGGACACAGAAATGGATTATTATCTGTTGATGATAATGTATATAGTATCCTCAACTGGACTGGTGTGAAGTGTATTCATATTTGATAAATTTACTTTATAAGATAGGTGGTGTATAGTGATTTAATGTATAAAATAAATGAAAAAAATACTAATTATTAAATTGATAAGGGTTCTTCCAGGGTTCTTCTCTTGGCCACCCTCCCTTCTCACTCTATTGTTCTCCATCAGCAATCTTCTGTCCTCCTAACTTCACCTTCAGACTAAGCCTTCCCCTGAACTCTAGAGTAGGACATATAACCCCCTACTAGATATCATCTTCTCTACTGGATCCTCAAACTAAGCATATCCCAACAGACTCTCTCTGGTTTGAGGAATGCCTCTATCATACAGAAAAGAGAAACCTGGAAGTCATTCTCTCTGACTCCATGGTGCCCACAGTGGTGTAATCAGGCCTTCTTTGATTCCTTGTCTTAGTGTAGGTCCTCTTTACCCACCTCCTGGATGACTAACTGGCTATGGTCAAAGTAGTCCCCATTCTTACAACCCAGGAGTGTCTTCCAGTTTTCCTACTAGATGATGCCGAATGTTCATATCTTTCACAATTTAAAATATTTAGAGTAATTAAGATCTTTAGTGACTCAATAAAATGTGGGGGAAAAACAAACATAGATATCAGAGACAGTGTGGGAGGAGAGTGGGAGATGGCAGAGGGTAAGAGATAGGGAATCAAAGATGAGGAAAAAAAAAAGGCAAAACATACAGGAAACAAGAAATGGAAAATTATTTGCTGATGATAACATGTATGTTGATGTGCTTGATTGAGCCAATATACAAATGTACTCGAAAAAAATGTGTTTCTCAGAGAATAATTTCTCTCATTAAACAATGTTCAACTATTAAAAAAACCCCCAAAAACAACAAAAAAAAACAATTCTTCAATTTTATCTTTGGCTAAACTTTTCTCCTTGTCTTGGCACTCCATAAATCCTGCTATATGGAATTGTTCACTATTTTCCAAACCTATTGTATCATTTCCCTCATCAGTTCTTTTGTCAGTGCTGATCTTTCTGCCTAAATACTCATCTCCATTAGGGCTGATAAACATGGTGAGGAAGTGGAGTTTAGGTAATCTCCTAGGTCTATTCTGAAGTTACATTTAATTTGAATTTAGTGTTCTTTGTTTTCCACTCAAATAGTATTTCTTTGTGGCTTTCCATATTTTAAAGATATCTCTTATGCACCTCCATATTGTTTTAGGATTTTCTAACATTTTATTTATGAAGAACTATCAAATAGTTTATAGTATCTTGGCCAAGGCAGATAGCTAAAAGCTGTATTCAGAGCAAGGTCTGGAATTAGCATTTCTCAATTCAGATCTACCACATTTGATAAATACTTGTTATGGACATTTTCAAGCAAAGTATAATAGTAAAAAAAGATTATGATGATAATTATGATGAAATTTTAACTCATCACCCAATTTCCACACTTTCATATGACTGATCAGATTTCATTTACACTTCTACCCACACCTCATCTACTACACCCCAGGTTTTGAAGATATAAACATCATATAAAAATCCATAATCAAAAATATTCATTTCATAAAAGGCACATTAAAATAATCATACCTAAAGTTGTTATTTCTTAATATTATTAAAATATTCAGTATATTAATTTTCCTAATGGTCTTACAATTTTCTCTGATTAGTTCATTTCCTTGAATCAATATACAAATGAGGTTTATAATTGCAATTGGTTGAGCTGACCTTTAAGTTTCTAATCTGTTAGCCCCTCTCCCCCTATCCCTTTTATTAAAAAAAAACAAACAAACAATAATTTATTTGTTCATGGACTGGAATTTTTTCCTAATTTTTTCAGTTTGGATTTTGCTGATTGTATATGTGTGGCTTCTTTTAATACAATTGTCCAATTTCCTATAATTAATAATTAGAGGTTTGATGTCTTAGCCTGCCTGCCTGCCTGGCTACCTGCCTGCCTTCCTTTTCTCTCTCTCTCTCTCTTTTTATTTAAAAGACAGGGTCTTGCCATATCATCATCTTGCCTCAGTCGCCCAAGTAGCTGGGAATACTGTCATGCACTCATTTGTATGGCTGTTAGGGTGGACTGGAAATTGAAGCTAGGCCTCTCATGTGGTCTTAGTCTACCTACTTAGCAGCATCTCTCAGTATGCATCATTATAGCTGGGCTGTGATTTATTTTTATCTTTTTTTGTTTTGGAACTTTAGAAGTGGTGACTTACACTTCAGTCAGACTGTCTCTCTCTGTGATGTTCTGTGTGACCACTGATTAGAATTTTGCTGCAGAACAATATCACTTAGAAACTGGAGATGAATGCAGAATCCCAGGCCCCACCCCAGAACTGTAGAGTAAAGTCCTGTTTTTTTTTTTTTTTTTTTTAATGAGATTCTTAGGAGAGTTTGAGAAGTCCTGCATTAGATATTGCAAAATATTTTAATTCCACCATTTCTTCCTAGTTTATTAGCTGTAAAACTAGAGAAACTCTTCTCATCAGCTATTTGATTTCATTAAGGTATATAGTTCATGTTAAAGGGAATGGTGTTTCTTCTCCTGTATTAGTTTTCATAATAATTAAGTTCATTTTTTTTTAACGTTTTTGCTATAGGGCACGTATACTTGCTGGAGATAGACAGAAATAGAAGTCAAGAATTCAATCCCCTCCCCCCACCCAAAGAAAAAGAAATTCCCACCCAGATGGGATGGCCATGCCACAGTTCCTTCTCTCCCATTCTCCTCTTGGGATTTTCGGCATGCACACACATGTGCCTGGTATAAATTTCAAGCTGCTTAGTCTGGGACTTAAACTGCAGTCAACCAGGTGGCAGTCTAGTGCCTTAATCACTGTGCCATCCGCTAGACCCGAGTTCATTCTTTATCACTGTCCAGTGGTGATGAACTTTTTACAAGTAAAGTTAAGACCTCATATATTTAAACATACTTGATATATTTTAATCCACTTTTTAATAGTGTGGAATTTTTAAAAAATTAATATTCAAGTCATTCCAAATTGTTCTAGGAATCTCCTCATACGTAAGTTCAAAGACCATTTGACATGATTCTAGCATTCTTTGATAGTATCTTTTGCCTCTCATATGGTATTATATTGCAGACTTGTAAATTAATTAACTAATTTTGTAATTCCTACCCTAGAACTTGGAATCATCCATTTTTCTAATTATTTCTTAGGCCTAATGATATTTAGAACCCAAACTAGGCCCTACTATGGTTGTGCAAACCAGAGGCTGGGGCCAGTTCATTTCCTGGTCCAACCTGAATAGGCTGGATGAGGGCTGGTGCCTGTGGTCCTGGCTAACTGGGAGGCTGGGGGAAAGGGACTACGATGTGATGAGTCACTGTCAAAAACATCCCCCTGGGACCAGCAGATGGCACAGTGGTTACATTGCTGCACTCCATGTAGTCAACTACAGTTCAATCCTGGACCTAGCAACTTAAAACTCATGTGGGGGGATGTGCATGCATGCCTAAGATCCAGAGAGAAGAATGGAGAAGAAGGGATTGCAGCATGGAGATCCTTCATGGAGGGTGATTTCTTGCTTTCTGTCTCTCTGTCTTTCCAGCAAGCACACATGCCCCATAGCAAAAATCTCTCGAAAACAAAACAAAACAAAACAAAAGCATCCCCACCCTCAGCCCTAAGAAAAATGAAAACAAAAATAAACCCAATCTGTATGTCAGAGGTGCTTATATTTGGAGTTTTGGTCTTTTTAGCAGACAAAGCTATGAAATATTTTTCTTTTTAATGATAAAATACATGATGAGTTTGTGCCAATACTTCCAATTCTAATGCAAGACTACAGAATTTTCATGTAACCTCATTCTTATAACTATTTACCTTTCTTTCCATGCTGATAATTATGGCTCTCAGTTACAACAGCATCCTTGCTCAATTGCTTCAGCTCACAACAACAGGGAATAGTCTCAAAACAAAACCAATAGCACGCAGACATGATGATCCAAATCAGTTTAAATTGTTGCTGTTTGCAGTGAGTTTTTGTTGTTAGAACATATTATACCAGGGATGTGTGTAGTTCAACTGTTCTAGTTTCAAATAATTTGGGATAATTCCTCTTTACAGGGGAATATAATTAGGTCTACTTATTTGCTTTTGCTTTTTTTTGGGGGGGGTAAAAGATAATTTATTCAGATATATTTCTTCAGTGGAAATCTGCATACATTTAAAAAATTAATTAATTTATTTATATACATTCAATCACATTGTTTAGCTTACAAAGTGAACATTTCAATATGTGAACATTTCTCCCCGGTCTAGTTGATCAAAATATCTTCAACAGATAACATCATACCTCCCCATCCTGTCAATGCTCTACCTCTGTAAGCTTTTGCTTTTTAAAAATTGCTTTTAAAATTTTTAATATTTTTTTTTGGAGAGATTTTCGCCACAGGGCGCATGCGCTCGCCAGACAGACAGAGAGAGACATAGAGACTGAAAGTGAGAAATCACCCCCAGGGGGGATGGTCACGCCGCAATCCCTTCTCCTCCATTCTCCTCTCGGGATCTTGGGCACGCACGCACATGCGCCCGTCGTGAGTTTTAAGCCACCGGGTCCGGGACGTGAACCGCAGTCGACTACGTGGGAGTCCAGCTACATAGCCATTACTCTAACTGCTGGTTCCCAAAATTTTTAATATTTTTATGTATATAAAATATTACATATCTACAAACAAGGAATATTTAAAGAAGTTTAACTTTTATCCTGTCTCTTCCAACCTACTTCAGGACCAAACTAATTCATACATTAATAAATAAAATTATTTTGTTCTATTATTAAGTGAAATTCCTATGCTTTTCTTTTGGTCTAGGGACACAAAAAATTACTGAGGCACTATAAAGTAAGGAAGTTTGGGGTTCTGTACAGGAAATAAAAAGATTGCTCACTTCGTTTTATAGCTGCTCGGTACCCCCTTTGAGCGGATATACTATAGTTAGTTCTACCAGTGCTCCCCTTCCCCTCCCCTCACTGTTGATGGACCTTTGGGTTATTTCCAGCTTTTAGCTCATTCAAATAGTGCTGAAAAAAATAGCCTTGTGCATTTGTCTTTTTTGTTTCTTTGCCAGTGTTTCTGTGGAGAGATTCCTAGAAGTGGGATGGCTGGGTCAAAGGGTAAATGCATATGACATTTTGTTAGAAACTGCCAAATTCCCCTTCATAGAGGTTGTACCATTTTACCTTCTCATCATCAAATTATGAGAGTGTCTGTTCCCCAAAGTCTTGCCAACAGAGTATGATGTCAAAATTTTGGATTTTTGCCAACCTGATAGGAGAAAAATACTAGATCGTTGGGAAAGTCATGACACATTTTTGTGTAGAAAAACATTGAAAAATACGTCATGACTTTTCCCGATGACCTAATGGTATCTCATTGTAGTTTTAATTTGCTTTTCTTATTATGAGAGAAATTTAGTACTTTATATATGACTATTTACATTTTCTTTCCTGTGAATTTTCTGTACGATTAAATATATATTTATATTTATTTATTTCATGAGCAAGAGAATGCAAAAGAGCAAACACCCAAAGAGGGTCTTGATACATCCTCAACCTTCAGCCAGCTCCAGGCCATGGGCACACACGTACCTGATGTGCTTAGAGAGCCCTCTGGACTTGAATAAGCAACCTTCCCGTGTGGGCTTGCTTCACAGAACATCACATTTTACTGCTGTACCACCATCTGGTCTGATCTAGTGAAAATTTTTATAGGGGTTTTGATCTTTTTCTTCCCCATTGCAGAGGCTCTCTCTATATACATTGCAAAAATTTTTTTTTCAGTTTGTCATTAGTCTTTCTAGCAGTATATTGCTGTGGCATGTCTTTTTACCATAAAGTTTATTTCACTTTTCACCCCTGTAGGGTATGTGTGCTTGCCAGGGAGAGACAGAGAGAAGAAAAGTGAGAAATCACTTCCAACGGGGATGACCATATTGTAATTCTTTCTTTTCCATTCTGCTCTTGGGATTTTGGGCACACATGACTATACTCTGTGATTTTCAGTCTGCTGGGTCTGGGACTCAAACCATAGTCAGCCTTGTGGAAGTCTAACCCCTTAACCCCTATGCCACCTGCTGGCCTGATTCTTTCACTTTTCTGTTATTGACTTTTTTTTTTTGGTAAAGTTTCTGGATATTGAATCACACAGGAACATTTTCTCTGTTCTATGAACTCATGGTTTCTTTCAACACACTTTTTTTTTTTGAGGTTGTGAAAATTGCTTATTTCTCAATTTCAGAAGTAAAGTTATAACACTTCAAATAAACTGTTGACAAGACTAAATTGGTATTGAATTAACCCCATACAGCCTTGCCTTTTTGTTTTTTTCTTAAAAATTTTCAAATACACTTGAATTGCTTTCTTTGAAAATAAACCAAGTGATACTTACATTTAACAAATTCTGTGAAGAACAAATCCTGAATGGTCATGTTTTCAGGCTACTTGAAATATTAAATGACACTGTGCGCAATGTAACTGTCTCCTAGAAGGCGAGTAACACTAACAGAGTGTCAGTCCTCTGATCTCCACTTCCGTCTCCACAAATAAAACTGCCCCTTCTCACCATGAGGAAGCAGAAACACACGATCATAAGACGCTAGCCTGAGGTCACACTTATTTACCCCCTTTGACATAAGATTAAGAAAGCAACATAACAGTCACGTTCTTTAACCATTTAACTCTGGCTGAAGCCGTACAATCCATTAATGTCTATCATTCCATATCATTTCCCCCTATGTTATAAAAAAATAATATCTGGCCTAATGTTGAGGGGAAGGAATAGTGTGGCATTATTATGAAAGACAACCTGAATGCCATCCCAGCTGAGGTACCCAAAGGAACTTTTTAGTCCACTCCCCAAATGCAAGGTCAGGTGGCCCGAAGAGCTACGCCTGGGAAAAACTGAGAAGTTCTTTTTGTCTTCACTCATTTTGTTCCTCCCCTCAAACACAGAGTCACATTAAAAGGCCTCTGTAGATCACTTCTATGTTAGCAACTTAATGTAAATGAAAAGCAACCTTCACTTCTAAGTAGATATTATAGCATGTTTGAAACTACAAGTGGGATTCCCATCCTGGAAGAGAACAGCGAAATGGCAAACCCTTGGATCTGAGGAAAAGTACTTGCCAAACTCAATGAGCTGACACTTGAAGCTTTCAGGTCATTTATTTTTGACTCAAGTAAAGGCAATTAGTCCACTGCAGTCATTTCTTCATCCGAGTCACTGGATTCACCTTTTAGATCCAACTCTTCTAAGTCTTTGTCCACCATTATAATGGTCTTAGTCTTCTTCTTGCACTTCTTGGGAATTGCATCATTAGCACAAATTTTCCTCATTTTAATGTTTGGCAATTTCTTCAGATCAAAATCCCATTCCTGGAAAGTTTTCAGATTACTTGCATTTCAGATGTCCGGAATCTCGAGGCCGTAGCCCTCGTACCACTGCCGCTCACGGGCCACCATCTGCCTGATGACCGCCTCCCGGGAACAGTGCCGCTGGCCCTGCCTGTCTCTGATGCTGTTGTGTAACTCAGTCTGCTCCAGCTCACCACTAAATCAATTCAAATACCTTTCAATTAACTCACAAGCGTCTCTCTTTGAATATCCCCCTTTATGGGGATCAAGATGACTTTGAAACCACTGCAATTTTTCACCAATAAGGTTAAGACGTAAGGCCTTCTCATTCTTCAATTTTTCCTTTTTCTCTTGTCTGTGAGCCTCCCTCGTAATTTGAGCTGCTTTTCTACTATATGGGTGGATGACTTTCTTTTCCCGTCCTGCACTTTTTCCCTTTGGTGCTTTAGGCTTGGCCGCAGCTGAAGGCCTCCACACTCCGGAGCTAGTGACCTCCGCGGCCGACGCACCCACTGAGTCCCTGCCTTCACACACCTGGGCCCCAGGAAGCCGGTGCGTCCGCGACTCAACACACTTTTGACTTTGCTGTATAGCTCTATGTCTAGAAAGTGGGGAGAGAGACAGTCATGTCAAAGACACTCTAAGGAAGTAAAATCTAAGTCAGACATGAAGACTAAGAAGCATACATGGGCTGTTTGGAGACAAATTAGGGGGAAAGGACAGTGAACAAAGGAGTTTCTGAGAAAGTGAAAGAAGCCTGCAGTTTTTGGCATAGTGAAAGTGAGGTAAGCAAATACAAGAAACGGAGGACACTAGTCCAGGAGATCAAGAATTGCTCCTAGAAGGACTATAAGCCATGTTATAGTTTGGACTTTGTTCTAAAGACAGGAAAAAATACACACACATGTGTGTGTATATATATATAGTATGTGTGTGTGTACATATACATATACATATAAATAAAGTTTATTTCTTGATAGAGACTCTACCCTCAATGGAATGTTTATGCTGTGATCCACCCTCAATGTCAGCCAGCCAAGACCATGGGCATGTATGTGTGGCTACCAGGAGACCTTGAGATCTGAATTTAAGACCATCCCATATGGCTTCAGCATTGCAGAGCATTGTGTCACTGCTGCACCATTGTGGAAGGTCTAAATAATATGTTTTTAAAATAATTGTTTTATATTTATATCCTTATATATTTACCTACACATATGCATGGTTTTATATAAGTGCATATATATACATGCCTTTGTTTTGTTTAAGTGTAGTCCTTTTCTTTTGTCTTGTAGCTTGGTCTATCTATGTCCTCCGAGCTCTCCCCAAGGAACCCATTGTTGTGGAACGAATTTTGCCCCCTGCTAAATTCATATGTTAAGGCCATAACCCCAAGTACCTTAGAATGCGACAGGATTTGGAGACAGGATCTTTAAAGAGAAAAATATGGTTAAATTAATGCATAGGGTAAATATCAAATCCAATCTAGCTGTTGTCCCATTAAGAAGGGGAAGAAGTACCAGGGATACATATGTAAAAAACAAAGGCCATTTGAGGAAACAGTGAGGACATAGCCATTGGCAAGATAGGGCAATAGCCTTAGAAGAAACCAAACCTGACAGTATCTTGACCTTGAACTTCTGGCTTCCAGAACTGTGAGAAAATATATTTCTATTGTTTAAGTCACCCAGTCTGTGGCATTTACTATGGTAGACCTACCAGACTAATATACCCATATTACTGGGTCATCAGAAAACTCATGATGTATTTTTGTATAAGAAAAACATAGAAAAATACATCATGACTTTTCTGATGACCCAATAGTATGTAAGATCATTATTTATCCATAATTTTTTTCTTTAATCATGCAATACTATACATATTTTAATATAAACATATATATAGATACGTCATTTTACTTAGCCTAAGATGCTACTAGTGAAAGACAATTATCTTGTGAAAGACAATTATCTTGTACGCATATGTAAAAAGAAAAACAATGCTGTCAATTACACCATAATGGAATACTTCCTTTGTCATTTTAATTTTAAACTCGTTAAATTAGTCTGTTCAGATTTACATAGAGATCATACCTTAGCACACATAAAGAGAAAATGCTTAAGTGAAATCAACTGGGTAAGGTACTCCTAAAACTTCATATTAAGCGTTTGACCCTTCCTAAGCTGTTTCCCATTCCTGGGCACTGGAGTCCATGCTTTCCCATGCTTCACAGTCCTCTGTCCATCCAGGATATGAATGATACAGTATTGCAACAGGGTTGCGTTGTGGTTATTGGGATAGTCCTTCAAGTCCCTTACACCCCCTGTATGTGGTTGCATGTGTTTGATGTGCATGCTTGGGCAAGGACACTGCTATAATGGCTGCCACATGGCAGATGGTGACAGAAAGATGCATCCTGATTACAGGATGTTATAATGTCAAAAGAATACATATTTCTAAGTAAACAAACAAAATCTATGTTAGACACACATGTACTTTTTAAAAAGAATTATTTTATTTAACTTTATTTACTATCGTTATTATTTTTAGAGAGGTTTTTGCTATAGGGCACATGTGCTCGCTGGAAAGACAGAGAGAGGTAGGGAGACAGAAAGTGAAAAATCACCCCCCAGGGGGAATGGCCATGCCACAATCCCTTCTCCTTCATTCTCCTCTCAGGATCTTGGGCATGCATACACACATGCCCGATGTGAGTTTAAGCCACCAGGTCCGGCACTCGACTACAAGGGAGTCCAGTGACATAGACATTACACCAACTGCTGGTCCCTAACTTTATTTATTATTATTATTTTCCAGTTTGGATCAGAGAGAGACAGAGAAAGAGAGAGAGGGAAAGTGAGAAAGCAAGCCACCAGGTCTGAGACTTGAACCATGGTCAATCAGCCAGCACCCTTAGCTACCACGCTACCTGCTGACCTCCACACACACTTTCTTGAGTATCAAGATTATTGATTTCTTTTTACCAAGATGGCATCATGTTATGTACATTTTCCTGCATTTGCTTTCCTCACTCAATGATACTGTGTACAAACCCATCCAAGTCACTTGGACCATACTGAAGCTTGGAATCAGCAAGATCAGTCACCACCTAAACTACCTCAAAAGTACAGGGAGGACTGGCTCGATAGTGCAGTGGTAACATGCTAATCAAGTTATGCTGGACCCAAATGGAAGATCCAAGAATTGGTTTCCTGGGCAACCTGTGCACGTGCCCATGGTCCTGCCTGGCTGTGAAGCTGTTGTGGGGGAAGGGTGAGGATCGTGATGTGACACCTTATTGAGAGTGCTTTTCTCTCTAATTATCATAAAGAAAGAAACTGTGAAAAAGGGAAAAGAATGCAGGGAGACAAATGACAAGGACTTTTTATGAAAAGTCCTTCTCCCCTAAAACTGTAGGGACCAAAAGAGCAAAAACGTGTACCCTCTCCTATAACTGTAAACTGTGGACCAAATCTGGAAGGTTTATTTTTCCCTGTTGAGTGGTGACACCACAACATGGGAAAATAATAGTTCCAGAATAATGTTTCCCAAATATTGTTACAAAGACCTTAGTTTCACAAGCTATTAGTAGATGTACAAAGAGATTCAAGGTCAAGTAAGTTTGGGAAATCAGACTTTCCATAGATGAAAACAGATTTATTTTGATTGCTTTTCAGAGCCACTGACATGATAAAAGTGAATCTCCAAGAGGGAGGGTAGAGGATGCATCTTTTTCCTAAACTGATTTGACCACAGAATCCATTCCTCCCTGTCCCAACACAGACTTTTTTTTTTATTTCCCTAGGACATCTCTCTAGAAGAAAGAAAACTCTAGATTTAGAGCAGAATGCTAAAGTGAATGGTAAATTTCTCAAGAGTAAGAATACTTTTCTATTTTGTAAATCTTCTTTCTTCATATTACAAGCACTAGAGGCCAGTGATACTGTTTCATCACTTTCTCATGGGTAATAAGTCCGACATTCTGAAGCAGCTTCATCAAGTTGTAAAACATAGGTGTTTTCTTCTTTCTGAGGAAGATGTTCTTACCTATTTGTATTTCTTTCTTCAGTCAGTTATTTCAACATTACCTCATTTTAACCTATTGGGTAATTTATTTTTAGCCTCAAATCGAATTGATACAAAGGTGTTAGGGGAATCTGATCCAATATTTGTTCATTTAACCCTTTCTTATAGAAAGTTCTGAGTTTTCCCTATTCTACATATTATTGCTGCTCTTTAACCATAATTGATTAAGAAAGAAGGAACATAAAATTTATTTGATAGGGCTGTGGTATCACAAGATATTTCAGGGAAGACTGAATTTTGGAGAGGTAAAGATAACAATAAAAATATGTTTCTAATTTAATATGTTCACAATAGTTTACACATGGGGCTGCAGCTAGATCATGTTGGAAACAGAATAAGTAAAATAAAAGCTTGAAAAATAGTCTAATTTTGTGGATTGAAACATTTTAGGGGAACTATTTGCTTTAAATTAATTCCAAGGCCCCACAATGAAATAGGGATATTTTCTTTATTTCTCTGTGGTGGGTGTGCATATGAACACAGGGAAAATAGATATTGAAAGAACTTTGAAGTACTTAGATTCAAGCCAACCCTCTGTAGGAAGACCAGGGAAGAGAGGTGTGAAAAAAATTCACCATTTGGCCAATTCTCAAAATAGTTTTTCTTGCATCTATTTCTTCCCCTTCTTCCATATTCTTAATTCTGAGATATGGGAAGTAACCGGCCCTATCAATATCTGCTCTGGGTACCAAATTCTAAGGAGTACTCAGAACCTTTTAAAGAAACCTGATCAATTACATAAAATTTTAGTAGCTGAAGAATGGAGAGGGCTGGAGAAATCATCTGATGGCTGTCAGGAGAGACCAGAGCAGATACCATTGCTGCATAAGGCAATGCATAGGTAAGCAGACTGGTTAATAAGGGTTTGTACTGACCCTAGTGAGCCCACAAAAACACACTTTCTCTCCTTTTCTCCTCTTCATCCTCCTCTCCCCTTCCCTCCTACCTTCCTTTTTCTTCTTTTCTTTCTTCTTTTTCTGAGAAGAAAAGCAACCCACACTTCTTCATCTAAAACCCCATGGTAAGATCTGTTTTGGGATTGAAAATATTTCAAATTTTAGAAAAAACATTTATCAGTAGACCTATTACTGTGTGTAAAAGTCTGAGGAAATACTCTGTAATTGTTTGCAGTTTAATGCATGGATATTATTACTCCATAAGGTAAAGATGAAAGTATGAATAAGTTTATGTTAGGGTAGGTCAGATTTTCCACTTATGAAAACCTTTTGATTTTTACAGCTTTTGATTTGGCAACATAGATAAGGGCACGTGAACTTCTAAAAATCACCCTTTAAGTTGGGCTGCTCAGTGGTGTAGCAGCAACGTGCTGCTCAAGTGAGGCTGGATTCCTACCGAAGATGGTTGTCATTTGGTTCCCTGGTTGTCGTTTAGTCCCTTGTGTACACTGGTGTATGTGCCCATTATCCTGGCTGGCTGGGTGGGCTGAGAGATAATCATGGCAAGGGACCCTGTTGAGGGTGCTTGTCTTTCTCTGTCTCTCACTTTCTTGAAAGAAATAAATAAACTTTACAAATAACACCTCTGTTGTGTTGTAATTTATATAAAGATTGAATGGATTAATTTTACATGTACCATTTGATGAGTTTTGACAAATGTTTTCCCTCACAATTAAGATTTTGTCATCCCCAAATTTTCCTTATGCCTTCTCACTCCAGGCCCCAGTCTATAACCATAGACTAAAATGGTCTGTTCTAGAATATACTGTGAATGAAAATACAATAGAGAGGCAGGACGTTAGTGAGAAACAGATATGGCTTATTAACTGTTGATGATGACATGTATAGTATTCTCAACTGGATTGGTCTGAGAAAGTATTTCATGATGGGCAAAATATTTTTACAAGCAAAATGAGAAATAGCGATGGACTGTTTTAAAAAATAATTAGAATAATAAAAATAATGATTGGGGAAAACATAGAAAAGATACTGAATGTTGAAGTGGGGAGATTAATGTCTCTGTACTGACTGACATGCATGGCATTCCCTTTTGAAAAAACAATGTAATACACTGTAAAGTTATATGTAATCCAATGTAATATAAAGAAGATTATGATGATAATAAAAAATAAAAAAAATTTTTTTTTAGTTAAGTAAATAAAACTAGTATTGCTTGACCAGAAAAAGATATGCTTTAGTTTATAAGAATCTCTAAAATGTTTTTTTGAGTGTCTGTTCAACTTATTTTTTCCCATATTGTCTGTTCAACTTATTTTGCCCATATTTCATTGGCTTGTATTCATTATTGTTGTAAGAGTTTTATTTTTAAGAAATGTATCCTGGATACAAATCCTTTGCCAGATATATGTATTACAGACATATTCTTTCATCTGTAGCTTACCTTTTAATTTTCTTAGTGAGTATCTTTCAAAAAGTGGAAGTTTTTCATTCAGATGGAGTTTAGTTTGTCTTTTGAAGTTGCGGTGTATGTGTTCAACTAAGGGATATTGCTTACTGCTGGTCAGTTTTATTGTTGAATGTTGTCTGTTTACAGATGAGAAAAGGTCACTGGGCAAAAGAAAATATGAAGGCAACTAGTACTTTTGAACACCTGCTTTATACTTAGCTCAATGCTAAATACTTTCTTCTATGTCACTAATCTTTATAGCAACCCTTTGGAGCTTTTTTTTTTTTTAAAGAAAATGTTGTTTCTTTATTTCTTCTGATACAGAGACAGAGAGAGAAAGAGAAATAGATAGCAATAGATAACAGCACCTTTGACATGGTTTCAATGCTATGATCCACTCCTAGCTTCATCCAGCCCAGATCATGGCTGCATGCATGCCCAGCATTCTCAGAGAGGTCTCTAGATGTAAACCTAGTGTCATGTGGGTGCTTGTGTCTGCAAATACGACTTAAAGTAAACTGCACTTTACTCCTCTTGGTATCATTTCTCTTTAGAATTGCATTTCTCATTGTTTTCTTTCTATATGTTTTATTATAAAGCAAAATAGTAATTTTTTCTCAGTATACTATCACCTCAAAAATCTCTGTGAGTCTTTTATTTTTTAGAGACACAGAGACAGAGACATGGGGTGAGAGAGAGAGAGGCTGACTGACTGACCAAGACCCTCCACAGGGTCCTCACTCAGACATATTTCTAGTCTCAGCCAACCTGGGCCACAGTCACACATGGGTACACAGGGAGACCTCTGGATGTGAACATGGGACTTTCCCAGATGGGTTCAGCATCACAGAGAGTGGGTCGGCCTCTATGGGTCTTATTTATTCTCATTGTCTCTCCCTCTCTCACAGAGACACAACACATAGTACATCACTTAACACACACACACAATACTCAGGGTTAGAACACTTTTTACCGTTAGAAAAATGAGATGCCAGATGTCCAAGAGAAAATCCTACTAGTCACTTTTTTTCCTCATGTCAAAGTGAAAAACCTTCAGGTTGTCCTAGGAGAACAGTTAAAAGTTGGTTACTTTTATGAAAAGTGTAAGATCTCTCATGGGAATAGTGGGCCAGAGTATTTGAAATCTGAATGGTTCAGGTCATAAGGTCACTAAATCTCTCTCTTAAGCAAATGGTTTGGGACAGCCCAACTCTTTTGGCTCTAGCCCTTAAAAGTGATCTCTTTACTGGCTTCCTTTGAAAGGAGAATTTAAAATGTGACATTTCTACAGAAGAGAGGCTGTGCACACGGGGCTGCTCTCTCATCATCTTCCAGACTGGGAAAACTATGTCTATGATAACAGGAATGGGCGAGATGAGGAGGGGCTGGGAGCCCTGGACACTACTCATTTTGAGAGGTAATCCAGGACAGCAGCTTTCAAACATGTGTATACATGGGGGTATATGTTGACTTTCCAAGGAATACATAGATGCAGATGATTTTAAGGAAATTAACTTCTGATCGTTATCTTTCTTCCATTCATGTTTTCCCCTCAATTGAATCTTACCCTGGTAAATTGTCTCACAATATAAAATCTGATTAAAGTAGTAATTAGAAATATTGTTTTGAAGAAGCATCCTTTAATGATTAATCAAAGTATCTCATATTGATGAGGCTTTCTGTCTTGACCTGTTCTCTTCATACTTCTGTTAGGGTGGAGTTGGATGGATAGTGGGATGTTCTGAAATAAGAACATCCTAAATGGCCTACGTTAATAATTATGATTCTTTTAAATGTACATTTAATATTTGAAATATAGTGATTTCAGAGACTTACTGAATTTTTCAGGATACATTTACTAGCACCCATAAATAAAAATTATACATAATTCCTTTTGAATTTGGCATATTATTGCATAAAGTAGCAAAGTCCTATTTTCATGTTGTATAATGAGCTATTTACTCTGACACTAGACAGTCTTCATTATAGTTCAGCTTATAACATTGTAAAGACTTTCTACACACTATTAAAAATATACTTTAAACTGTAAGATTAAATTTTGAATTTCACTTAAAACACGTGGGAGAGATGTGTACTGGGTATGTGGACAGGTGACTCACCTGAGTGTCTGCCATGTGCTCGAATATGGATGGGCAACTCACTTGAGTGTCTGCTGTGTGCTTGGATGTGAACAGGTGACTTACCTGAGTGTCTGCCATGTGCTTGGATGTGGATGGGTGACTCACCCGAGTGTCTGCTGTGCACTGGGTATGTGGACAGGTGACTCACCTGAGTATCTGTCATGTGTTTGGATGTGGATGGGTGACTCACCTGAGTGTCTGCCGTGTGCTTGGATGTGGGTGGGTGACTCACCTGAGTGTCTGCCATGTGCTTGGATATGGACGGGTGACTCACCTGAGTGTCTGCTGTGTGCTTGGATGTGGACATATGACTCACTGATGAGCTGCTGTATTCTTGTATGTGGACAGGTTCAATTCCACCCCCACCCCTCCAGAAATAATGTGTGAATTTTATATATGGATGTTAGCAAATATATCTTAAATAATTTGACAGTCCCAGAAAACATTTAAAAAATTAAACATACATTTGAAAGAGTTAATTATTAACCTACACCATTTTGGATGTTATGAATTGGGAACGTCATGATACAGATGTAAGTGTGCTCTAAAAAGAAATATGTCCAAGTATGGTCATTGATTATTACCATTGACTTTAAAACACTTTCATAACTCTTTTATATATACATGCTAATAAATTTCATTTTCTTTTTATGTTAATAATATGCCAAAAAATAAATTCCCAAACCAACCAACTGTGATGACATCATTTTCAAACTTCATTGGACATTTTTGTTTATGGTATATCTTGTTTTTATGTATTTCTGTGGAGAACATTCGTTCTGATGAAAAAACTTTTAATTACCTGCTGCACTGGAGGAGCCTCAGCACTCTGTAAATTGAAGAAGTGTAGACCGTGGCTGAGAGCCAGGTAGCCCTCATAAGTGTAATTTTTACCGTGCAGCTGCATTTATCCTCAGAGGAAGACAAGTAATACCAATAGACCGAATTAGTGACCTAATTTCAAAAACCTCCACAAAACAAAAAACAAAAACTATACATCAAAGATGAAAAGCAGAGGATATAACAAAAAATGAATATGAAAGTGGCTTGAGCATATAGTAATTTCAGCAAGGCTAAAGCCTAAATAAGCTGGGACTTTCAGAGCAGTCTAAGCAACCATAAAAAACAAGTTAGAAAAAGTACTGGGAGACAGAGAAGAACCAGACCAGCCTGCTGCTTGGGGTGATGGCATAGTGTGGACAGGCTTGTGAGAAACAAAGGACAGTTTAATTGTTTTGTTTTTGTCTTTGTCTTTCTGCTTGGCAGAAACGATTTGAGTAGGAAAAATATTAAGAAGAAACTGAAGCTTAAGTTGAAGGATGCAGGGTCTATATGTTCTAAATTAGCCATGAATTCTGGCTGATACCTCTCAGAAACCTACACATACCAGAGAGCACAATCTTTGGACACTTGTTAGGACTGTTAGGGGTTGGAGATGAGCAAGCAGAATTCTGATTTTGAAAAATAAGTCATAAGTGTATGTGGTCATATCCTTGATTATCACCCACTGCATATATGCTTTGCATTGTATGCTATAAAGATGTACAACAATTAAATACATAATTTATTTCTTACCCTGGTAAATTGTCTCACAATATAAAATCTGATTAAAGTAGTAATTAGAAATATTGTTTTGAAGAAGCATCCTTTAATGATTAATCAAAGTATCGAATATGGATGGGCAACTCACTTGAGTGTCTGCTGTGTGCTTGGATGTGAACAGGTGACTTACCTGAGTGTCTGCCATGTGCTTGGATGTGGATGGGTGACTCACCCGAGTGTCTGCTGTGCACTGGGTATGTGGACAGGTGACTCACCTGAGTATATGTCATGTGTTTGGATGTGGATGGGTGACTCACCTGAGTGTCTGCCGTGTGCTTGGATGTGGGTGGGTGACTCACCTGAGTGTCTGCCATGTGCTTGGATATGGACGGGTGACTCACCTGAGTGTCTGCTGTGTGCTTGGATGTGGACATATGACTCACTGATGAGCTGCTGTATTCTTGTATGTGGACAGGTTCAATTCCACCCCCACCCCTCCAGAAATAATGTGTGAATTTTATATATGGATGTTAGCAAATATATCTTAAATAATTTGACAGTCCCAGAAAACATTTAAAAAATTAAACATACATTTGAAAGAGTTAATCATTAACCTACACCATTTTGGATGTTATGAATTGGGAACGTCATGATACAGATGTAAGTGTGCTCTAAAAAGAAATATGTCCAAGTATGGTCATTGATTATTACCATTGACTTTAAAACACTTTCATAACTCTTTTATATATACATGCTAATAAATTTCATTTTCTTTTTATGTTAATAATATGCCAAAAAATAAATTCCCAAACCAACCAACTGTGATGACATCATTTTCAAACTTCATTGGACATTTTTGTTTATGGTATATCTTGTTTTTATGTATTTCTGTGGAGAACATTCGTTCTGATGAAAAAACTTTTAATTACCTGCTGCACTGGAGGAGCCTCAGCACTCTGTAAATTGAAGAAGTGTAGACCGTGGCTGAGAGCCAGGTAGCCCTCATAAGTGTAATTTTTACCGTGCAGCTGCATTTATCCTCAGAGGAAGACAAGTAATACCAATAGACCGAATTAGTGACCTAATTTCAAAAACCTCCACAAAACAAAAAACAAAAACTATACATCAAAGATGAAAAGCAGAGGATATAACAAAAAATGAATATGAAAGTGGCTTGAGCATATAGTAATTTCAGCAAGGCTAAAGCCTAAATAAGCTGGGACTTTCAGAGCAGTCTAAGCAACCATAAAAAACAAGTTAGAAAAAGTACTGGGAGACAGAGAAGAACCAGACCAGCCTGCTGCTTGGGGTGATGGCATAGTGTGGACAGGCTTGTGAGAAACAAAGGACAGTTTAATTGTTTTGTTTTTGTCTTTGTCTTTCTGCTTGGCAGAAACGATTTGAGTAGGAAAAATATTAAGAAGAAACTGAAGCTTAAGTTGAAGGATGCAGGGTCTATATGTTCTAAATTAGCCATGAATTCTGGCTGATACCTCTCAGAAACCTACACATACCAGAGAGCACAATCTTTGGACACTTGTTAGGACTGTTAGGGGTTGGAGATGAGCAAGCAGAATTCTGATTTTGAAAAATAAGTCATAAGTGTATGTGGTCATATCCTTGATTATCACCCACTGCATATATGCTTTGCATTGTATGCTATAAAGATGTACAACAATTAAATACATAATTTATTTTATACATTTAATCACTACACATCGCTCAACTTGTAAATTCAACTTACAAGATGGATAGTGATTAAATGTATAAGATAAATTAAAACACTGAAAAAATAATATGAAAGAAAAGGAAGAGTCATGGGGGCCAGGTGGTGCCATAGTGGTGGCACAACTGGACCTACATGGCAAAGTTCCAGGGTTTATGTCTCAGAACCTTCTTGAGCATGCTGGACACAGGTGTGTACTGTGACCTGGGCCTGCTGATGCTGGGGCTGAATTGAGATGTGAGGGTCCTGGGGTGCTGTCTTTCTCTCTCTCTTTCATGAAATAAATAAACGCTTTATAAAAAGTGAGTTCATTAATGCCACAATATAAGACAAATATTTATCGAGCATTTACTGAATCCCAGAGTCATGCTGAGAAATGGGGCTTAGAAATGAACTCATGGACTCTGTTATCCCCTCCTTGGAGTCAGGAGGGAGTGCAGATCAGAGAGCAAGCAACATAGTTTGAGTAAGGAAATAGAGGGTGGAAGAGAGCACTTGTAAAGTACCCCTTCCAGACATGAGAACCACAGTATGTGGTTCCAGGCAGTATTCCAGAACAGGTTAGTGAAGGATTGATTTGGGAAATAATGAAGCAGTTGTCATTGGGACTTTCTACGACTTTACCAAGTTATCACCACTAAACCTGTTTCTTCCATTGACAGGAGATAGATTGCAAGATCTTTCATTCACTCAACAAAACCAAGTGTGGAAAATCTTTTTAGCAGCTGTTATGTGCCAGGCATTATTATAGGCACCATGTATATGACCATGAAGAAAAGAGTAAAAATCTCTGCCCTCATGGAACTTACATTCCAGTGGTAGATTCAGACAACAGACAAAATAAATATGTACACCATATTAGTCTGACATGTAAACAGGGTAGAGGGATTTGGGTTGTGTTTGTGCAGGAGGCTGTGATTTTTAGATGGTGTGGCCAAGTAAGTTCTCACTGAAATGCCGACTATAAACTAAAGACTAAAAAGATGGTATTCACCATGCAGCTATCTAGGAGGAGAATGTTTTGGATTGAGGAAATAGCAAGTGCAAAGACCCTGAGGCAGGAGTACTTGAGACACTTGAACCTACTGGTATGGCTGGAGGGTCCTGAGAAAGTGAAAAATCATAGAAAGTACAATAAAAAAATCTTCAAGGGCCAGATCATGTTGAGTCTTCTAGATCATCATAGAATTTTGGTCTAGCTCTGTGTGGGGTAGTTTTTGAGTGATGAGCAGTGAGACCTGATGTGTTTTCAGTATCACTGACTGATGAGACAAGGATGAGAGTAGATGAGAGATACTACTGGGTGATACCTGGATGGTAGCAGTGAGGATACTGAAAAGTGATCAGATTCCAAACATAACATTTGATGTTAGGTGCAGCATTTTCTCAAAGGTTGGGTGTGAAATGTGAGATATGTAAAGGCAGGAGTCAATTATAACAATAATGGAATAATAGAGTTTTCTTCACTTCTTGAGATAGGAAGGCTGCATGCAGACAGAGCTGGTTTATGGTGGTTGTGGGGCAGTTATCAGAAGCTCGGTGCTTGATCTTTTAACTTTGAATTCTTATTAAACATTCAAATAGAGATGTATTTGAATGAATAGGAAGATAATTGGGCCTGGAATTCAGGGGCACACTGGGTGCATAGAGACTCTTGAAGCCATAATTTTGGATGCAGTCATGTAGGAGTTAGAAAAGAGAACTTCACAAACTAAATTCTGGGAGAGTTCAAAGTTCAAATGACAAAGAAATGAGCTGGAGAAATAGCTATAAACATAAGGGATAAAATCCAAGTGGCCATGACTCCTGGAACCAATGAAAAAGTGTTCAAGGAGTAGGAGATCGGAAAAAGGCAATAACTGTGGGGCTCCTGGGCTTTAGTATGTGGCAAAATCCTGTTAACAAACCAAATAGTACACTGGGTTGGGGTCAACAGATGGTGTAGTGGTTATGTCCCTGGACTCCCACATGACCAACTGGCTTGAGTCCTGGACCTGGTGTTCAAAATCATGCTGGACAAATGTGCTTGTGTGCCCAAGATCCTGGGATGAGAATGGAGGAGAAACAGTTGTGGTGTGGCCATCCTCCTGGGGGTGGGGAGAGATGATTTCTCATTTACCCTCTCTCTCTCTCTCTCTCTGGTGAGTGCATCCAT
Organism: Tupaia belangeri chinensis; assembly: GCF_000334495.1. NCBI lineage: Eukaryota > Metazoa > Chordata > Mammalia > Scandentia > Tupaiidae > Tupaia > Tupaia belangeri. Next base: position 2,411,006 of record NW_006198305.1, read on the forward strand.
CCTAAGGCAAAAATCTTTTTTTTTTTTTTTTTAAATGCACTGGGTAGAACAAAGTAAACTGCATTTATAGCTATTGGGTCTTCTGAAAAGTCATGAAACATTTTAGCATAGAAAAATATGTCATTACTTTTCTGATGACCTAATAATTGCCCAGTTATATTCAAGGATTCTAATTTATAAGGTATTGTGCAATTTTGGAGCACAGAGAAGATATCAGAAAGCTGGGTACTGAAAATGTACTCTTGAATTCAAATGTTAAAGAATTTTACCACAAACAACAGATCACTGAGTCAAATATGGATAGGAATCTGTAGTGCATGGTTGTGGTCATCTTAAGGAGGAGGCCACACTACCTAGCATGTCATGCTGCCCTCATTCTAGCTCCAGATACGGTTCTTACACTAGCAAAACAAGAAACTAGTATTTGGAGTTCCATCTCTGACAGTACTTATCATTATAGCATTGAAACATCATCAGAGATTCTAAAGCAGAATAATATAGTCACAAAGGCTTGTGATTCATAGTCAGAGGACCTAGGTTTGGGTTCTAGATTTGCATCTTATTCACGTAGTCTAGGAAAATGTAACTAGTCTTTGAAAATGAAAATCTTAGTTTGTTTTTTCATATAAAAATAGTGAAAATAATATCTTTATTGAAAGTTGCTCTAAAGGGCAAATGAGAGAGATATAAAGATGAAAGTAATTTATGAAGTATAAAGTACCAAATAAATAATAGTTATTCAAAGTTGGAGTAAGTCCAATGATAGTAGTCAAAAGTACTGATGAAATCTTGGTTAAATTAAAGGACAATAGGATGTTGGGCAAAATAAGTGATAGTTAATTTTGTCTTTGCCCTGGGAAAATTATACCTGGAGTTCTACATTCAGGTCTGTATTTTTAGAGGGACATAGGAAAATTTGATTGTGACTAGAGTCGTCTTAGAATAGTGAGAGGACTGGACAACATACCTGCAAAGAATACTTGAAGGGATTGAGAAGACTTAGTTGTAGTGGTGGTGGTGATTATAGGAGTAAGGTGACCACATACAAATGATTGAGGAATGCTAGATGGTGGAAGGATTTCATTTGTTCTGTTTGGTTTAAGGGAGTATCAGTAGGGCAGTGTGTATGAAGCCAGATTTCTGGTCACTGAGAGACAGCCATCTGGGGTCTGATAGAGCTATGGCACAGCTACAGCAGCACTGGAGAAGTACACATCAGTAGAGGCATCTAACCATGGACTGGATTGCCCATTGTCATGGAGGAAGATTCATAAATCACATGAGTGGTTGGGCACAATCCCTAAGTGCCTTCCAACCCCACAACTCATTTCAGGACATCCTTTATCTATTTATCTCTGCATATCTCTATACAATTTGATATTCATGAGTGTAATGTGTCATAATTTCAGAAGCTCGATTATGACTGCTTTTCTCCTATTATTTAATCCTGTGCCTGAAAAGTTCATTTAAACTGAGATATATAATCTTTATATTTTTTTCCCAGTCTGCTTTGGCTGCCTGACACTCATCCTGATTGTTCAGGTGCCTCAGCAGACCCCAGAGAGACTTTATATTATGTGAAAGGATTTTCCAAGGCCAAACTAAATGCATTCAGTCTTTATCCCAAATGAAGGAACAGCTTTGATCTGTCAACTGTGAAAAGTAAACTGGGCATGACCTTCACTCATCACCCATCGTCTCAGTTAATGACATTTGTTAACTTTATTCTGATATTAGATCATGCTCCTTCTTTGTTCTGTCAGGGTTTTTTCATCCAAAGTCTAATTATTTCCATTTATATCTATAGGGAGAGCTTGGAAGCTTGGTGTATTCAGTATGTCTCAAATTTTGAAGATAGTTTGTTGTTGTTTTTGCTATTTGCTCAAGAAAGTAGAGGAAACAGAGAGCTTAACTTTAAAGTCAAATGCACTTTGAAAGTGCTCACGTCATTACCCTTGAGACCTCAAGCATTTCTTTTGCTACATGATTGTATGTTCTAGCTCCCTGGCTTCTGTTTTGCCTTTTCACCCGGAAGACCTCCAAATGACAATTATTGCTTCTTAAAGGCTACAACTTCAGAAAAGCTGTCACAGTGAATCAGACTGTGCCTGACTTGAAGAAACCTTCTGGGATCTGGGATGTTGCAAGTAGTTTGTGTGTGTGTGTGTGTTAGAGAGAGAGAGAGAGAGACTGAACTTCATATTTGTTGGAAAGATAACAGAGCATTAAAAGCAGATTCTCTTTCCATAGCACAGCAGAGGATAGGCTAATCCTCCTCATGTACAATCTGAAATAAGCTAAATAAAATTAGCTGTGTAACACTTTATAGTAATTTCTCAAGTATGCAGTACTTCTTAAAGCACATTATTTTATATTCATATTTAAATTTTATAAGTCAACACATATTTAAATATTTAAAATTGTTTGTACCACACAGATGAAAGTAAAAAAAATCTCAGAAACATTCAGTCAAAATATTGGTCTAGGTAAGAAAATTATGTCTGCTATAAAATGGAATTGACTCCATCCATTCTCATCTACTAGTTGTTGTTCTTGGACCATAAGCCACGACACGCTCCCTCTGTTCCCATTTTACATAATACAACTAAAATAACTTGCACAGAGTACCCGTAAAATTCCCTGTCCCCTTCTTCCTAATACAGGCTTCTTTGAAAGGATAACAAAAATGAAAGGAAAAGAGAAGTGATGTATGTTAAATTTATTTTAAAAATCTATTTCATATATATCTCTATATATGTGTGTGTATGTGATTAGGCAGGTGATTATTTTCATGGCTACATTCTTATGTAATTGAATTAAATGAACTATTTAAAAGGCTATAAATGTGACCAGCAGATGGCGTAATGGTTATGCTGTTGGAACTCTCATATGGCCAACTGTGGTTCAAGTTTGGATCTGGTGGCTTGAAATTCACTATGGGTATGTGTGAGTGCATGCCCCAAGATCCTGAGAGAAGAATGGAGGAGAAGGGATTATGGCGTGGACTTCTTCCATGGGGGTTGAGTTCTCGCTTTCTGTCTCTCTTTGTCTTTCCAGCAAGCACATGTGCCCTATAGCAAAAATCTCTCTCTTAAAAAACAAAAAAGGCTATAAGTAAAATTCAAGTTTCTAATTAGTTTTATAACAAGGCATAAAATTATTTTAAAAAGCAAGGTTATTGAATTGCTTTTGTTAGAAAGTCCTTGAGAGTAAGCGTCCGTTCATTGAATAAATATGAATTAAAATAAACTGCCAGAATTATTATTATCAGTGATGTGCTGAAAATAATAATCTTCAGGATTAAGGTTAATAACCTGTGGAGGTGACTGGATTTGGTACCTTAGTTCTTGAATCTTCCCAACACACCACCAAGAATGACAACCATTTTAGACATTTTGACTTGAAATTAGGCTTGAAAATAGCTACTCTCTTGGGGTGAATTAACATTTAATGTTAGGCAAATAGAAATGACTGCTGATTTTCATTCTTTATATTAATTCCACAGGGAGGGTGAGCTAGTAAAACATTTGTGTGAGCTGGTCATTATTTGAAATTTATTTACCAAAGTGGCTTACGTAATAATCATCCCCGTGCTAAATCAGTCAGTCAACAAGTTTTTATTGCGTCCCCACTGGATTAGAGTAATGTACAGTAATGATGTATTCAGTAGTGTACAGATGTATGCAGCAAAGATTAGACATGAGCTCGACCCCCACGGCCTACAAGTCATTACAGGAGACAAACAGACACATATCATCAACTCAAATGTAACCAGATGACTTAACTCCCAGAGCACGGAGGAATAATGACTGGGTTGGGATTGTTCTGGTGGGTAATGGGATGGGTTAAATATGGAAAACTTCACGATGTAGGTGCCTTGGTCTGTGTTAGGTTTAAGATAGTTAGTGGCTTGATAGATGAGAGAAATAATTTGGCGTAGTGAATATAGTATAGAACTTGGGCAAAGACTGAAGTAGAAGATGGGAGTCTTTTAATTTATCAAGAGGTGTAGCAAGATGACAAACATATGGATAAGACAGGTGATAGTAATATAATTATTTGGAACCAAAGTTTGAGCCCTAAAGAGGTAGGAGTTACATATCAATGACAAGTTCAGTTTTTCAGTTTCGAGGTATGAATGATACACAAAAAATTATATAATTTTACTGTGAACATTTTGGTTGGTTTGGATATATACGTACTGAGCTATACATACCATCATCATAACCAAAATTCTAAACATGTCCATCACCTCCAAAAACTTCTTGGCATTCTTTTCATATTTTTCCTTTTTTTTTTTTTTTTTGGTAAGAATACTTGACATGAAATCTGTCCTCTTAGCATATTTTAAAGTGCACAATGCCATGTTGTTAACTGTAGGAACTGTGTTGTATAGCAGACATCTAGAATTTATTAATTATGCATAACAGAAACTTTATACTCTTTGAAAAACAATTCTCCATTTCCCCCTCCCTTCCTGTTCTTGGCAACCACCATTTTATTCTTTACTTCTGTGGATTTGAGTATTTTAGATGTCTTATCTTAGTGGAATCATGCAGTTGTTCTGGGATGAGAGATAAGCTCCATCTTAACTTGGTTAAATGCAGCACCTCTCATGAAAAGTCACTAAATGAGAGGCCCTTGTTTTAGGATTGCTACTGGAAGTGCCTCACAATGCTTACTATGCCTGGCTAATTTAAGATTCACCTTTGATCTGTAGGTTTCTAAACAAATGCTCCCTAAACAAACTCACTGCTTCCCAACTGACCACCATTACTCTGCATCATATGAAAATCACTGGTGGACTTTTCCTCTTGTTATTAGTGCTTGGCACATTCAAATACTCTCACCACATGGGCATGTTAAGTTATATTGTGCTTTTCTTGACTTTATACCTCCTTTTTAAATTTTTTAAATTTTTAATGTTTTTGCTATAGAGTGTGCACCGTTGTTGGAGGT
>NW_006198305.1:2415979-2429840 GCF_000334495.1 Tupaia belangeri chinensis
GAGTGTAGGGAGGGAGGGAGGGAGGGAGAGAGAGAGAGAGAGAGAGAGAGAGAGAGAGAGAGATATCAGCCCCTATGTGGGGGATGGCCACTCTGCAATTCCCTCTGCTCCATTCTCCCCTTGGTACACTAGGCAGGCACACACACTTGCCCAGCGCGTCTTTCAAGCCACCTGTCCAGAACTTGAACTGCACTGTTGGGAATGTGAGATTCATGTGCCCCAAACACTGCACCACCAGCTGCCTCTCTACTGCCTTTCATATTTTTAAGAAAATAGCTGGATTCAGTTTAGAAGACTAACTTGTTTGATTATAGACTGAATGATGTTGGCCATTCCTTTGAATAGTTAAACTTCCAAGTACACTGTATAGTAGTGACACCCAGCCAAGTAGAGAGGGGTTGGCAATGAATAGGAGTTGCTGGGAATGATGAACTTGCACTGGTAACTGAGCCAGGCAACTCAAATCTGAGCCTCATGTGTTAACAAAGTTCAGTAATCCCTTATGCCTCTTTTTCTTTATTAGGTGCAAAATGGATATCAGTTTGGCCCATGACAATGCTAATAAAATCTGTCTTCAACTGCTTAATTTTCAATGCAGGAGGATTCAGTCGCTCTGATTCATCATCAGATCTATAATTTATGAGTAACTTAATATTAACAGGCAGCTTTCTTGGGCTTTACTTAAGTTATTTCACTTAAACTCTAAAACAGGCCTGTGAGATAGAGACTATTAGCTCTATCTTAAGATGAGAACATTTTGACTGAAAAGATTTAAGTGTTTTTTTCTATAGTTCCAGAGCTAGACTTTTGAAAAAATCCAGGTTTGTTGAGCTCCAACATCTATGCTCTTTCCATTATGCCATGGAAATGCTCCAGATTATTTTAAATGATGGTTCTCATACAACTTCCAGCTGACTACTCTAGCCCTGCTCTTGTTAATCTGTGTGTGAGGAACATGGAACATCATGAACCCTTCTTGCTTATCATATTCATTCTAGTCAAATAAATAATTATATATTAACAAACCATTATATGTTGAGAAGTGTGCACTGAAGGAGTGTGAACATAAAGGGAATGAAATTCTTCCTGTAGGAAGTTCCCATCTGGCATTGGTATCTTGTAGCTACCTAGAACACATTCCTTTGAACCCATAGGCTATTCTCTGTGCTTGGATCATTCTTATTCAGCTTTTTACCTAGTTTTTACCTATTCTTAAGATATAAATCAGAGAAAAACAACTAAGCTCCACTTTTCAGGGAATTTTTCTCTGATTCCTCAGATTTATTTGAATGTCTGTCTTTCATGAGCCATTAAGACTTGCACCAAGTGTGTGGTCATCTTTGTTTTACCTCTGTCTCTTCCTCTACACTGTGAATACCTGAGGATGCTAACCTAGTCTTATTCATGTTTGCATTTCTTACTCATGTTTGTATTCCTTACTTATGTTTGTATACCAGAACATGATTGTACAGGAAAGTCAAGACAATGTTGTCATTTGGGGAAGAAAGCAAAATAGAGTGGTTGTTTCTAGAAGGAAGAAGCCACTTCAGATTGGCTTTGTTGGAGAAGGAGGATCACAAAGAAGCAGGAATTTGTTCAATCTGGATTCAGATCTATTGGATATGAAAGACATGAAAATCTTGAAAGATGTGAAGGTGGTAAAGAAGGAGGAGGGCACTGGGAGAGATGGAGAGTGGAACCCAAAGTGCCTCTCTGTGGCTTCCACTGGTTGTTTCCAGGTGGTTGTCTTTAGCTCACCAAAACCAGCGAGTCCCTTTTCCCAGATAGCCCTGCAAGGCCTTCAGTTTCTGAGTTTTATTTATTTATTTATTTTATTTTGGGACAACTTCCTTGACTTTTTGTCACTCATGTCCTTTTCTGAGCCACACCCATCCAGTTGCCTATGGCATTGAACAGCAAAGAAGCTCAGGACTAACACCTCCAGGCCACAGATAGAGGCTCTGCAAGCATGAGGCATACAGCACCCCCTTCTGGGGGCCAGACCTACTTTTCTTGTTGACCATAATGTCAATGAAGGCCACTGAGTCTTTTTCACATATACAAAACCATGTCTTCCCTACTTCAGATTACCTACCATGTCTCTTACTACTCATTCACTCTCTCCCTGAGTCATTCCACAAACATTTATTAAACATTTTCTGTGTGCCAGGAAGTATGTTAGTTGTTGATAAAGTCTAGCAGAATGCCAGACTGTTTATATGTCTGTTTATATTCCTATATGAGAAGATCTTCAGAGAGTTCATGGAAAATATGTAGTATGAAAAAAACTAAGCTTGGATTTTAAATTTTTTTTGTCCAAAATAAACTCTTATTTTAATTCCATTTTCCAAAAGCATTTTTAATTCTCCTCAAATTTTTATAATCAGTTTATGATCAAAAGGTTCTTGGGAGAATTAAATGAGATAACATATGTAAAGTGGTTAATGTAGTGTCCAAGGCATACGAAAGATCCATAGGGGTAGACAAATGATATAAGGAAAACAACTTTCAAGGGAAAAAAAACAAGACACAAAGTTGTCAAAGGCCATTATAATCAGCTTAAAAGGCCATTTGAACTAAAATTTTTACAGGAATTTGACATTGAATTTTGCTGGACTTTAGACGGCAAAGAAATATTTATAACAGAGCAAAATGTTGGGATACTTGCTGCCATCAAATTTGACTTGAATTAGTAAGTAGCTAATAGAGAAAAAAATATTAAGAACTTCTGAGTCTTAAGTGTGACTTCTTTACTTAGTTTTTATACATTTGACTTTCTATAACAATTTTAAAAAGTGAGGTTGATTTTTCTATAACATCCAAGTGGATTATACTTTCACTGTATTTGTGAATTAAGTAACTATGATAACTTGAAGATTATATTTTATTTGTTAAAATGGATTTCATTTGTCACGTGCACCCATTTGAAGGACTTTAAATGTAAGCCATGGACATAACAATTATTGGAAAATCACTGACTGCCTCAGCTTTGACTCAGGTAGTTCCAGTATTGTCAAATGCCAGTGTGTTTCAGTGCAAACCAAGGGAACCTACCATGGATAAAAATTAAGGATATTACCAAACTTGGTTGTGAAGGTACTTAGAATATTACTTATAATTTCAGAATAAATTCCAGCAGCCTTTTTATTTTTTATTTTTTGATAATTGGGGAATAAGCAAATCCCTCAGCGGCATGCCAGTATAGTGGAGTAATGGCCGTTAAAGACATGAGCTTTGGGACTATTTGGAAACAAATGGTCATTTCACCAGAAAAGTAAAACAAACTGAGTGGTTTTACTCAACTTTCCTTCTTAGGCTCTGTGCCATATTTATAAGTCAACTCCAACTAGTCAGTCCTGGTGAGTTTTTTATTTGTCAGCTGTATGAACTTTTCACTATGGCAGCGTTTAGCTCTGGTCTCACTGTGTGCTCCAATAGCAGGTAAAAGTTTATTTTCTTTATTTTAAAAATGTTTTTTAGAAAGTTTATTTATTCGGTGAGCAAGAAAGACGGAGAGAAAGAGAGAGAGGTAGGGGCATCCTCAACTGGCTTTCTGTGCCGTGATCCAAACCCAACCTCAGCCAACCTAGGTGATGGGCAAGCATGTATCCAGTATACTCAGGGAAGTCTCTGGTTGTGAACCTGGAGTCTTTACATGTGGGTCAGCATTACAGAGCATCTCATTTCACCACTGTGCCCCTGGCTGGCCCCCCTATTTATTTTCTTTATTTGGAGAAAATTATTTTTTTTTATGCAAGATAAATTTACCTAGAATTTTAAGAACTACACTCAGTGATGTGCTGGTAAATGTTTTACAACCAGCCCTTCTATAGTGCTGCTCATTTCTGTGTTGGGTTACCAATGTGACTTTACTAAAAGTGGAGTTGGAAAGATATGTCCATAATTGACTCTTGTGTGCTTTATAAACTGACTCTAGCATACAAGTGCATATGCCAAGTCCTCGTGAAGTGTAAATAAAAATAATTCAAAATGCAGACACATTGTAGGAAAACAACAGAACACCTATTATAAAGATAATATTTATAGACACAATGGATGAATTTTCTCCTGAGAAGTAAAAATCCAATAGCAAACTTCTTAGTGACTTAAACTGATCAAAGCACACCCTTGGCAACATCAGACATGGGATTATTGCCTCCAAAGCACAAGAGTCTGGGAGAGGAGGGGAAGGAATCTAAATGAGAACCTGTTGCTGTTAGAAGGGAGAGAGGAAATGGTTATTAGGTGGCTAAATTGTGTATGTCCACTACATGGTCTATATTTTTAAATCACAGATTAGGCTTTTCTTTATTTGGGGGAAAATGTTTTCTTCTAATTGCGGAGTGATTTTTTTTTTTTTTTATGTGTTTGATTCTATACCTTAAAGAGACCCAAAAATTGTCCTTTCTCTGAATCATCTTTGTCATTCTTATATGTTTTCCTCTTACCATTTTAATCTGTCCTTTTTCTGCTGCATTTGCTGGAATTGTTTCAGGCCTTCTACCCCACCATTTGTCAGTAATTTGCTTTTAACTGAATTCATCTTCAATTTATTTTCTTAGTTTTGCAGTCTCCTTTTTCATCTCATGCACTTTTAGGGGGATCAAATTAACATCCTTCTGAAATTATGATATAAATAGGAGTGACCATGAGGACAATCTTCTCTTTGATGGTAGTGTAGAATGATATCTGATTAATCTGGTCTCTACCTTGGGTAGACATCAATGATTTGCAGAAATTATTGATTTAGAAAAGGGAACCAACTAGTGATATAAATGAAAGTGCTTGGACAGAGGCACATTTTCATTCTGTTAATTGCAAAATAAGCAGAGTTTCAGCTTTAAACAGGCTTTGAGGTCTTCTTTGGCTCTTCTCACCCCTCATTCTCTCATGCCCAACTGGCACATAGACTATAATGTACATATTTACTACATAGAAAAGAACATTAGTTTCTAATAAGTTGGTCCCATAAATGTGGTATCCTAAATTTGATAGGACTTAAGGAAATTAATTGTCTAGAGGTAGGTTTCCTTGGATCTAAGGATCATTCCCTCTCATCCTCCTGAATACTCTCTGAATTTTCTTAACATATTGTGAACATGCAGCCCTCAGAACTGGGAGTCAATTGATTAGGACTCTTCTTTGGAAGTATCAGAAATCCAGTTTGGACTAGTGTGGAGCAAGCAAAATATACAAGAGGAGATGCTTCAGCTTATGTATGGGAATGATGGTATGAGCAGAGGAGCTGGTCTCTGAGTGATGAAGTCTAGGTCCTAGAACATCAGGGATCTTTTCTGCTTTCTAGTCCTTTCCTTTCCAATTGATGTAGCCCAACCCTCTATAGCTGATCTATCCCTGTCCTGTCCAGCTTATCTAGTCCCATCCTTTCCTGCTGCCTTAGCCATGTTCCCCAGCGGATGTAGCCCTCTCCTGTCCAGCTGACCTAGCTCTCTTCTGCCCAATTGACCTAGCTAGTCCTGTCTTCCAGCTGATCTAATCCCCTCCTGTCCAGCCTACCTAGCTCTCCCCTGTCCAGCTGATTTATCCTATTCTCTCCAGCTGACTAGCTCTATGAAACTCCTGAGCTCTTATCTGAGCTCTTATATCTAGTGACTAGAAAGGTAAGCACTTCTTCTGTAGATGTTTTGAGAGAACCCAGAGAAAGATTCTAATTGGCTCCTGCTCATCATGTGTCCAACTGTTGAATGGGATTCTGGGATAGTACATTGGCAACTGTCACTAGAAATATATTTTCCCTAAAAGAGCATGTGAGGAAGTGGTAGTTTGAACATATAAAATAACACAGTTTCACTGAGGAGAGGAATAAAGTCCTCCATAGTTTTGCAGGAACTAAATTCATGCCTGCTAAACTGTCAAGGCATGTGACTCTTCATTCACATCCAAATATGACTGCCATTTGATACCTTTATGTTCCTCTCCTTTGCCAAGCCCAGAAAAATGGCACTTGATGATTTCATAGCCTCAAATAAAAATGAACCTCAAGACGTTTCCAGGTTCAGCCTAATTCCAACCAGTTGTCACTTCCTTAGTCCAGGAGCTGGTATGGAAATAGGTATTAGGATCTGCTGCTTTGTGTATAGCTAATGCATGAGAGAGATGTTTTACCAGACCAAAGAGCCCCAGTTACAGTGCTAAGGATGAAGAAAGATTGCAGGGGACCAACTGGTTTTCGTTTGGACCACGATTAAGAGAAGGTTCAGTTGATCTAATGCTTTTAAAATCAGCTTCGCTCCAAAGCACTTGGGTTATGTATTTGCCATTTTGCAGAAAGACTCAGCATTTGAGATGCAAGCCAAATGCTTTTAGCCCACTTATAATAGACACTACTGCCCTGGGTCTGCTGGCTGAGGGGCTGACTGGGCGGGAAGCCAGCTCTGTGACTATGATAGCAGATGCCATTGAAATGAAAGAATGGTGACATGGTTTAGGTTAGGAGTAATGCTAATTGTTTGCTGGATACCTCTCACACAGCACAGGACATATTTTTTTTAAAGCCCAAATTTCTCTCATTATTATGTAATGAAACCTGACATTTAAAAATGCATAATCACTTGTATTATTTTGTTATTTAAAAAGGTAATAAGTAGCATTTGTTCTTCCAGATTCATATATTAAAAAATCAATGATCTGGGAGAAATATAACAAAATTATAAAAACTATAAATGGCGAGGTCAGGAGTGACTCTGTTTTAGTAAATTTAAGTTCTGTCAGAGAAGAAAGCTGAGTTTCCTTATTTGTTTTTGTTTAATTTTTAAAAATTTTACATCTAATGTTAAACACAATGTCTAGAATATAGTGGGCACACAGTAGCTATTTACTGAATGGCTGAGTAAATAAATATTTAAAACTTTTAGAAATAAGAACTGACCAAAGGCTAAAATGAAGATTCCGAGAAAGCCAAGCCTAATATTTGCTTCTGTTAAAATGCTCGGTGGTTGCAGGAGAATATAATCTATCCTGTTTTCTCTATGCTCTATTTTATCTGGAATAAGAAACAGAAGTTCCAAACATTTAAACAAATGGGTTGTCTTCAGTGTATATCTCTTTCACCAGCAGTTCCTAGAAATTGAATTAGCCCAACTTGCCAGTTTTCCAGCTATAGTTTTATTTTATTATTATTTTTTAAACCAAAGTGTTTCAAGATAAATTTGGTTAGATTTTAGTCAAGTGTATAATTTAAGTGACTATACATAAAGAACAACTCAGAATCCTCACATCAATTTTGGTATTTATAGAGTTAGGAATAGTTACCTAATTTGTGGGCCTAGTGCACAATGTAGGGCCCTTGTTTAGAAAGTTTAAGAATTTCAAGACCATGGCAATAGAGCATCAAACCAAATGAGGTCCTTCTAAGGCTGGGGACCTGTGGACTGTGTAGGTGGCATGCCCAAAAAGCCAACCCTGTATGAATTGCTTGTCTTCTGGAGACTCTTGAAACATTGGTGAATTCATATTCACAGAAAGACCATGTTGAAATGGGGGGGGGGGTTGTTTAATTATTTCAAGCATGGGTATGAGGAGTAGGGAAAATGTAAAGTGTTGGCACAGATGAGAATAGAACCAAGGGTCACTGGCTCCATCTCATTCTGCAGTAGAGATGTTCTAACTAAAGATTCCATGTACATAAACTTGCTTCCATTCTTATACTAAAATAAGTAATGTCCTTAAATCTTACATTATTATTTTAGTGGTTTGCTTTTGAGTAACCTGAGAGATATAAAACCTGGACTACTTAAAACGTCTTCAGTAGAGTAAGCTCTTCTAAGTTTGGTAATTATAATCTTTGTAATGTTGCTGTGCTCTGCAATGTTATTTTCTAATATTAAACAACCTACATTATTGATCATGTGAAACTAAGCTTGAAGTTATTTTTTAGGCATTTGGTCTTACTTGATCATACCTCATGAAAGTGTATCGGAGAAGACTGAAACACATCCTACAGGCTCAGAAATGGGGATAATTGAGTCCTTTGTAAGCTACTAGTTAGTAATATTCAATAAATGGCTTTTGAAAGTTTGCATAAGTGAATGTTAAATTATGTCATATACAGTTACTACATTTAACAATCACTAGCAGTAATACTAAATGCTCTCTCACCTTTTATTTTTGAAATTGCCAGAAGGCACATGCACTTGACTGAGAGAGAAAAAGAGAGAGGGAAAATGCACCTCTCAATTGGGTGTGATCATGCTGAGTGTGGTCTCTATCCCACTGAGATTTTGAACAAACACTCACATGTGTCCAGTGTATTCCTTGAGCTGCCATGGCCAGGATTCAGACTGCAGTTGGCCATGTGGGATCTGGCTCCCTCAACCAGTAGACTATAGATCCAGCCTGATTCCTATCCTTTGAATAGCTTTTGTTTATGGTAAATATTTTAGGAAAATATATTTTATTCATCTGAAAATTCATTATTAAAAGGATGTTTATAAATCAAGTAATATACCTAATTGTGCCCTGATTTGATTTGAGTAAATGCCAGTAAAATTATATTTCACGAGACGAGTTATATGCAATTAATTTGGGCTTATTGTAATACTTTTATTTGTTTGTTTAGTGGAGGTATCAGTTATGTATAGTAAAATTTTCCCTTTTAGGTATATGAATTTTGGCCAACTCACACAGTCATGCAGTTACCACCACATTCAAGATACAGAAAATTTCCGTCATCCAAAAATTTCCTGCAAATCTTTTTGTAGATAAATTTTTCACCCAACCCTCACTCTAGCTCCTGGAAACCACTGATATGATTACTCTCCCTCTAGTTTTGTCTTTCTGGAATGTTATATAAATGAAACTGTATAAATGAAGATAGCCTTTTGAGTCTGGCTTCTTTTAATGTATTCTTATTCTGTATCTTTACTAGCAGTATTTGGTAACTGTGTTTTTTTTTTTTTTTTTTTTTTTTTTTTGCCAGAGAGAGAAAACACTTACTAGAGAAGACAGAGAGAGAGAGGGAGAGAGAGAGAGAGAAAAATCACCCTGCCTCCAGTGGGAATGGCCATGCTATCGTCTCTTCTCTGTTCTCCTCTCAGTATTTGGGGTACATATGCACACATGCCTAGTGTAACTTTCAAGCTGCCAGGTCTGGGACTCTACTTGCAGTTGACCATGTAGGAGTCCAGGCCTTAACTATACCACTTGCTGGCCCTTTTTATAAAAGTCACCCTAATAGACATGCAGTAATATCTCAATACATATATGCATTTCCCTATTGACTAATGATATGGAGCATTTATTTTATAATAACCACTTAAAAAAAACTTATTTCATGTGCAGTTTTTGATGGTGTGTCTTGTTCAAATGTTTTTCCTGTCTTTTGGGTTTTCTTTAAAAATTAGGTTATTTTCTTATTTTGGAGGTTTATTAGAAGTCTTATATATTCTTGTTAATCTTTTGTCAGATATGTTTGGTAAATATTTTCTTTCAGTTTTGTTTTTCATTTCCTTATCTTTCAAAGAAAATATGTTTTTAATTTTGATTAAAGCCAATTTTTTACTTTTTTATGGTTATGGTTTTTGTCCTATGTAAGAAATCTTTGCCAAATCCAAGGTCGTAAACATTTTTCTTATGTTATCTTCTAGATATTTTACAGTTTTATGTTTTTTTTACTTTGGTTTATGATTCATTTTGAGTTAATTTTTAAATATTGAGTAAGAAGGACATGGGTTGAAGTTTATTTTTTTTGTGTGTGTGTGTCTGGCTATCCAATTGTTCGACTGTTTGTTGAAACGATTCTTTATTCACGAAAATATCTTGACATCTTGTAAAACACTGATTAGCCAAATATGTGTAGTTCTATGCTTGGACTCTATTTTGTTCACTTCATCTATGTCTTCTTCTCTGTGTACAATGTTTTGTCTACTGTTGCTTGATCTTAAGTTTTGAAATTAGGTTCTATGAGTCTTCCAACTTTGTTCCTTTTTAAAATTATTTTAATTGTATTAGGTCCTTTGCTTTTCATTATAATTTTCTTTTTTTTTTGGTTGTTGTTTGCTTATTTTAGTTAGCTTGCTGATTTCCCAGTATTCTGCTGGGATTTGGCTTACTAAGATTTTTCTCAACCACAAAAATTTCCTTGGTTGGCCCTCTCAAGAGACATTCTGCAGTTGTTCCCTTGTGTCTGCCTCTATTTCCCACTTACATTGCCTTCTGTATTCTGAGGATAATATGGAGTTGACCCAGAATGGCATTAAGGCTGTGAAAGTAGTATGAAGGTGGTCTTGTGATTGGGATTAGGGTCTCAAGACTTAGACTTCCTTTAAACTTTGAAGAGTTTGTGCAGAAGAGTGACTCCAGAGGTAGCCAGAGAGGATGGGCAGGAGGCAAGATCGAATTTATGTTGTTTCTTTTAACCTCAAGGAGACTGCAGCTAACTTCCTTGGCTTGTACTATACTTTTCAGGGGAAAGGCATGAATAAAATGTGAGAAACAGTGCTAGAGTTGTTTGATTATTCAAAATATTCTTCTCTCCTTTTTGGCTGCTATTTTGAAAATCCCACTCATCCATCATTTACTTTTGTTGTCTATCCTTCTGTCTCCTTTATCATTTTCATTCCTTGGTCCAATTTTTTTCTCAAATTTTTAAAGCTCATTAGAAAACAATGTCTGCTAAAGATTAGAAATGTACATATATTTTGGTAGAAGGTTGAAATAAAAAAATTAAGCATTAAATTAATCAAAATTATTGGAATGATGATTATGATTAACTGTTGGATAAAATGTTCTGACATCCTAGGAGTATTTTCCCCGGTTTGCCTCCAGTGTTAATCCACCACTTCATCTTCAAATAGCAGTGTCTTTGTAGTACATCTTTTACAACTTAGTGGAATCATTGAGTTTTAGATTTTCTTTCTTTTTCATGCCTGGCAGCCATGGGCCAATTAATTTGAAAATATGAACATTTGGGGAGGATATTCTTCAGTGACTCAACAGGGCAACAGATGGCAAAATGTTTAATGTTTATTTCAAATCCATTTCCATATTGGAGTCACATCCAGGAGTGTTTAAAAACATTTTTATTTGGAAAGAGACTGTTGTTCACTGTCAGACAACAATCTCTGTTTGAAAAACATCATTTGAATTACAACTTTGACAGGCATGGGGCAGACATTGCAGTTTCTGGGATTATAAATATCACTTTCCATTCTTTCTACCTCATTCCTTATTTTACTTATCAAGGTTATATTTACAAATGCTGATTCCCCCCCCCCCCCCCCTTGATTTGGGGGGGGGAAAAGAGTGCTTAAAGTCAAGTGTTTCCCCCCCCCCCCCCGCTTGATTTGGGGAGAGGAAGAGAGTGCTTAAAGTCAGTGCTTTATTTCCAGTATTACAAATGCAAAAAGGGATTGACTGGCAGCATGGCAATTAAGGTGGCTGGATCTTAGATGACCAACTGCACAGTTTAAGTCGTGACCCCCTGGCAGCTTGAAAAACATACTGGTCACATGCTCATGCATTCCCAAAAGGAGAAGTGGAGAAGAAGGGATTTTGGCAGCATGACTGTCCTCCAAGGGGGGTGCTTTTTTACTCTCTCTCTCTCTCTGGCAAGCATGTGTGTCCTCTAGCAAAATTAAATAAATTAAATTAGAAAACCTTCAAAGAGTCACCTTATTGCAAATGTTCATGGGTTATGGTGATACGTTTATTTCATCTTCCTTTTAAAGACATAAGATTATTATCTGATTCTTTGGGAGTCAATTCATGGGATCTGTAGTCACACTTGGACCATTGTAAAAGCACATGGACAACAGGATGCTCTGCTGAGCCACCATCGATACACATTGCCTATGCATTTGGCTAATATGTGGGCTTCCTAATAAAATTGCTTCAGGAAGTGACAACAGGTGCCAACTCTTAACAGCGTTCATTCATTCACATTTCATTTATTGGTATTTCATTCATTAACTCATTTACAAAACTGGAGCAGTTACTATATGCAGGTGTTTGTCTGCAAAAACAAACAAAACAAAACAAAACAAAACAAACAAAAGGAGAGGTTTTGCTAACTGTGATCAAGGACCCTAGAGGCTATTGGATTTAGTGATTTCATTTATAAAATTTAGCTCCCATTAAAACATTTAGTTTGATATATAACCTTCCTATTGTTTTTGCCTGGTATGATTTTCATTGTATAGTATCTTGGACATGGTTTTGGGAAGCTGGTTTCACTATTAACTATCAGAGGCAGATTTACCCAGAGGAGAATAAGATGGATAGAACCCGTTTGGCTTGTGTAGAGCCCTTGTAAGGTTCTGGGAAGGATCCTATAGGGCATTTATATAGAAGCATGTGGTGTGGAGGACAACAGTTTAAAATAGAGGAAGTCAGAAGCAATTCTGTGGAAAAGTCTGCCAAATTTTAAATGTGCAGAGCTGTAAGCATAATTCTTTTTTTTTTTTTTTTTGGAGAGGTTTTGCTATAAAGGATGCTAGTGTTCTCCAGAAAGAGAGAGAGAGAAAGAGAGACAGAAAGTGAGAAATCACCCCCAGGGGGGATGGCCACACCGCAATCCCTTCTCTTCCATTCTCCTCTCATGATCTTGGGCACGCACACACATGCACCCGGCGTGAGTTTAAGCCACCGAGTCTGAGATTCGAACCACAGTCAGATACATGGGAGCCCAGTGACATAGCCATAACTGTTGGTCCCGCTTTATTTCTCTTAAAGATACTTCTCAAAACTTATAAACTTCAGACCTCCCGAACCTGGATATGCCCTTTATCTGTCCCAGATTTTATTTTCCTTGTCCAATTTTTCCTCAAGAAGAATGCATCAAATTCAACCTCCAGCAAATGAGTTAGTGGCATAAGAGGCCAGGCCTTCAGAAGAAGGTTCCACGTGGCTCCAATGAACTAGATATTTCAGGGAATGAAGATTTTCTACTGATAATTCAGTCTCTAGCAAACGAGCTAGCGGCAGAAGAGGCCAGACCTTCAGAAGAAGGTTCCACATGGCTCCAGTTAACTAGATATTTCAGGGAATAAAGATTTTCTACTGATACTTCAGCCTCCAGCAAACGAGCTAGCGATGGATCTAAGAGCACTGTAGCTAAACATCCAAATACTAGTAGGGTTAAAATATTCCTCAGTATCTATTGAATCTGCTGCACCAGCGATCACTACAGAACGGCAAAGAGATTCTAGATCACCTCTGTCTGCTTGCTCCTGAACATTCAGGCTGAACTTCAAGAATTTGAAAGAAACACACCATCCATCAGATGACAAGAAATCACCACCGGATCATGAGAAATATGGGAAAACAAGAAAATACCTCTAGTCCAAGGGCACCTCTTCTTCATCCACAAGCAGTTCGGTGAAAATCATGGAAATGTCTGATAAGGAATTTCAAGCATTCATAATGTCGAAGCTAACAGAGATGGAAGAGAAGAGAGATGATGAACTGCTAAAGAGAAAGGAGAAAGAAGTTGATGAGTTCCAGGAGATGAGGAAATTCTTGCAAGATCTAAAAGAGGAATTACACACTTTACAAAAGACTCAAACGGAACTGCTAGAGATGAAGTCTATAATATAAGAAGTCAAAATCTCCCTTGAAAGCATTAAAAGCAGACTAGATCATTCAGAAAATAGAATCTCAGATGTAGAAGAGAAAATGGCTGGCCTAAAAAAATCCACCACGAAGACTGAGAAAATGGCCCAAAAACTTGAGAATAATATGAGAAGTACTGGATACCATCAAACATCCAAATATCCGGATAATTGGCATTCCAGAAGGTGAAGAGACCCATAAGGGCATTGATAATCTATTCCATGAAATCCTACAAGAAAATTTTCCAAACCTAGAGAGACATTCAAAGATCCAGTCCCAAGAAATACAAAGG
>NW_006198305.1:2430372-2434777 GCF_000334495.1 Tupaia belangeri chinensis
GAGGTGGTGTGAGAGGAGGGTGGGAAGGGACAGAGGGTCAGAAAGAGTGGTGGAAATAATTCTAGGAACTAGAAATGGAAAATTTTTTATAATGTGCATGATTGAATCACTATGCTGTGTGCACTGGATGGGAGATCACATTTTGTGTGCTGTGAGTACTGGATGGGAGATCGCATTTTGTGTGCTGTGATGATGCTTAGGGAAGGAATGTAAATTGAGTTATAAAAAAATAGTTTCAGGAAAAAGAATTTATCTATTCAATGACTGTAGTAGGATATGTAGCCCCAGCTAGGTGCTACTTTATAGGATGCGTAAAGTTATACTTGTGTTCATGGAAATGTGTGTGTCACCTGTTTGCTATGAGGGTATTTGGATTGATTAGGGTCTTTGGTGATTTAATAAAATGTGGGGGGAAAACAGTATAGAAAGCAAACATAGATACCAGAGACAGAGTGGGAGGAGAGTGGGAGATGGCAGAGGGTAAGAGATAGGGAATCAAGGATGGGGGGATAAAAAGCAAAATGTACAGAAAACAAGAAATGGAAGATTATTTGCTGACAATAACATGTTTGTTGATGTGCTTGATTGAGACAATATACAGTGTACTCTGGATGGAAAATCTTATTTTGTATGCTGTAATGATGTACAGTGAATGAATGCAAATAAATAAAAAAAAGAGAATGCATCTCTGCGTCTAAAGGAGACTGAGGGATGGTGTAGCAAAGGGTGAAGACACAGAACAAAACTGGAGGGAAAGGGAAGTTATGGGTTGAATACCTGAATAGTTGATTCAAAAGTGATAATGTGTTGAGTGAACTGAAACATGTCAAGAGGAGTTGAAATGGTAACAGAGAAAGAAGAGTGGAACTGCAAATCTTTTGGGTCATCAGAGAAGTCATGATGCCTTTTTGCACAGAAAAGCAGAAAAATACATCTTGACTTTTATAATGACCCAATAATTAGCTTAGTAGAAAGAATAAAAGTTGGAATCAGTTCCTTAATCTGTCCAGCAGGAGATGTGAACTTGTTAATTCTTTACAGACTCTGGGGTTTTACCTTTTTTTGGTATAGTGGAGATGATAATATTGACCTTGCTTAATAGAACTGCTGTTAGAGTTAAAGCAAAGTACAAGCCCACAATAGGGCCTCACACCAATTACTCAACTGTTGTTGAATCAATCAACTTTGAGAAGTAGAATAGAAAGATGCAGCAATCTGCAGAATCCCAAATCTTGAGGTAAACATGAGAGGTAAATGTGAAATGAAAACGAGGTCAGGAATTGCCCACTTATGAAGAGAAACATCAGGAAAGCTAATGCAGAATGACGACATTGATTAGAGGAGGCACACGATGATTTGGGGTATGTACTGTGAAAAGGGAAGACAAAAAGCAGATCTCTTGGTCTTACACAATAGAAAGAGAAGTAAAGTGAATGCCTCTGTGATGGAAGTGGCAAAAAGGCACAGAAAAAGAATGAGGGATGCTTCATAGGGCTCTTAGATAAAAAAAAAAAAAAGTATTGAAATTAACAGTGCTGACAAGTGTGGGTGTTTGGCCAAAGTGATAGAAAGTAAAGTGAATGCCTCTGTGATGGAAGTGGCAAAAAGGCACAGAAAAAGAATGAGGGATGCTTCATAGGGCTCTTAGATAAAAAAAAAAAAAGTATTGAAATTAACAGTGCTGACAAGTGTGGGTGTTTGGCCAAAGTGATTGCCAGTGTTCTGCATCTATCAGGCCAGTGAATGAATAGCTAACTCCATGGCTCTTGGGCACATCCCGGAGAATATCTATGGACCTAGGTCTAAATGAAAGCCTAGAAGCTACCTTCAAATAATCAAGACTCTGGGTTAACATAAAGTTTTGCAATGAAATATTAGGGTCAGTCAGTTACAATTTCAGCTTGGATTTGGTCGGTTGTCATTCTAAACTGATGTTAGTGGGATTAGGGGAAATAATCATAAGTAAAATAGTAAAAAAGAAAAGTTTATTACAAGAAAACTGCATTAACTTTCAGGGATAAAAAATGCACTGTAGGTAGCTTCTGTTTTAAGAAAAGTTAAGTTTGAAATGATTGACTTCTTGGACAATGAATTAGAATCAATATATCTATATATTCCATTTATTAAGAAGAGATGGAGAGTTTAAAATGTCCTCTTAGTCCTCTTCTCGACTATGCCTTGATTCTGGTTCCAATTCTTGGTGTGCCCGAAGAGGCCAGTTTTTGCAAAAATCTCTCCAGCCTTGATACTGATCACCCATGATATCTAGTCTAGTTTCTCATTCCCCCATTCTCCACATCTGATTACCCTGGTCCATCTTTTTTTTTTTTTTAAGAATTTTTAAATTTTTATTCATTGTCATTATTTTATTCTTTTGAAGTTGACCAGAGAGAGGCAGAGAGATAGATGGAAATTGAGAAAGCAAGCTGCCAGGTCCTGGACTTTAACCAGGGTCAGTCATGTGGAAGTCCAGCACCCTAACCACCGTATCACCTACTGGCCCCAGGAAGCCATTTTTAAGTAGACATACTAAAACAGCAAACAAGGCCACCAATACTGATCACCCATGATATCTAGTCTAGTTTCTCATTCCCCCATTCTCCACATCTGATTACCCTGGTCCATCTTTTTTTTTTTTTAAGAATTTTTAAATTTTTATTCATTGTCATTATTTTATTCTTTTGAAGTTGACCAGAGAGAGGCAGAGAGAGAGAAGGAAAGTGAGAAAGCAAGCTGCCAGGTCCTGGACTTGAACCATGGTCAGCCATATGGGAGTCCAGCCACCTTCACCACCACACCATCTGCTGGCCCCACCCTGGTCTGTCTTTAGCAAGAATCCTGTTAGGTCAGTTCAGCAAGAAATTCCCCTACCTTGATGTTTTCTCTCAGTGATTTTCCAGCCACTGGTATCTCTGACCCGACCCTATCCCTAACTTTCTCCTTGTATTCAGAATTGTATTCCCCACTTATTCTTGAATTCAGAATTGAGCCTAGCTTTACACTGAGGTCTTTCCCCTCAATTTCAAAAGTTCTTGAAGGAAATATATTTTTACTACCTTAACTACTGTGGAACTCTAATTTTCTTTAATGAATGTGACAGTATAAGTGGAAACTATTATGACCACTTCCGTCTGGGATGGTAAGCAATCTTCTGTGTTCAACACCAGATATAGACTAACTTGAATAATTTTTAATAAAACCCATATTTTCCTTTGTATACAATTAAGGATTTTAGAGGCTTTTACATATTTTTTTCTCCCACAATCATCTTTAGCCAGAAATCATACAGATGAGGAAACTGAGGCTTAGCGTACTCCCTTGTTTTGGCAAAGGTTCCTCACCTACTGATAACAGTACTAGAAGAGAGGTTTTCAGAATCCTCATTGATTGTTTTGAGTTATAATAACAATTTAAAATGTAAAAGAGAACTAGAGTATGTGGAAGACTAGAATGTGCTGCTGCAAAATAGGGATTGTTGAGATAAAGACAATTAAGAAGCAGCAGTTGCAGGAGAGCTCTCTGCTCTCCTTTGCCTGAAAGCAGGACATAGATTTACAGGTCATCCTATACAATTATTGCTTTTTAATAAAAAATCAAATCAAATCATTGGAATGGCCCTGTACCACAGTGGTTAAGTGCTATTCCTAAGGAGCTGGGTTTTGGACTAGCAGTTGGCATAATGGCTATGTCGCTGGACTCCTATGTAGTTGACCCCAGTTTGAGTCCTGGACCCAGTGACTTAAACTCATGCTGGGTATGCATGTGTGCCCAAGATCCCGAGAGGAGAAAGGAGGAGAAGGGATTGTGGTGTGACCATCCCCCCTGAGGGGGTGATTTCTCGCTTTCTATCTCTGTCTCTCTCCTCTTTCTGGTGAGCGCCTGTGCCCTATAGCAAAAACCTCTCCCAAAAAAAGGAGCTGGGTTTCTTTTTAAAAAAAATTTATTTATTTACATTAATTTACTATACATCATTATAGCATACAAAATGAGATTTTTCCATCCAGAATACACTGTATATTGGCTTAATCAAGCACATCAACATACGTGCTATCATCAACAAATAATTTTCCAATTCTTGTTTCCTGTATATTTTGCTTTTTCCCCAATCTTTGATTCCCTATCTCTCACCCTTTACCGTCTCCCACCCTCCTCCTACACTGTCTCTGGTATCCATGGTTGCTTTCTATGCCTTTTCCCCCCACATTTTATTGATTCACTGAAGATCTTAATTAATCTAAATATTTTCAATAGCAAGCACAGCTGATATATACATATCCATGAACACAAGTCTGACTTTAGGCATAAACCTCAGTGAGTAGAATGAACACACTATAAAGTAGCACCTAGCTGGGGCGATATAGCTTCCTGCAGTCATAAAATAGGTATTTTTAATGCATTTAAAAAA
>NW_006198305.1:2434866-2443781 GCF_000334495.1 Tupaia belangeri chinensis
AGAATACAAAATGTGATTTCCCATCCACAATATACTGCATAGTGGCTTAATCATGCATGTTATTGTCAATTTTCCATTTCTAGTTTCAGATATATATATATATATATATACACACACACACACAGACACTTAACCCCTATGTCTGACCCTCTGCCCTTTCCCACCCTCTTCTCACACTGTCTCTGGTGTCTACAGTTGTCTTCCAATTCCTTCCCCCTTTCATTTTATTGATCACACAATTTCTTAATCTACTTTCAGTAGCAAGTTCAGCTGGTAATTTCAAGAAAAGCAGTTTTAACTTTAATAAATCAAAGAAATGCTAGGGAACTTTGCTTAAAACTTAAAGCCAGGAAACAGGTTAGGATTCTGTTCAAATAGTAGGTACATGTACCTATCGACTGCTCAATTCCTTCCCCCTTTCATTTTATTGATCACACAATTTCTTAATCTACTTTCAGTAGCAAGTTCAGCTGGTAATTTCAAGAAAAGCAGTTTTAACTTTAATAAATCAAAGAAATGCTAGGGAACTTTGCTTAAAACTTAAAGCCAGGAAACAGGTTAGGATTCTGTTCAAATAGTAGGTACATGTACCTATCGACTGCTCAAGACAGGACACAAACTTTAAAACTGGATAACAAAGCCTAGAAGTAAATCAGCAATATTTTAGTCAAAAGTCATAAAATAGGAGCTGGGTTTGATATGGCCAAATGCAGTTCAAGTCCCAGCCCTAGAAGCTTGAAAAACATGCTGGGATGAAGAAATAACCATGTCCCATTTGGGGATGCTTTCTCTCTCCTCCCTCTCTCTGTGGAGCACACATGCCCTCTGGCCATTAAAAAATAAATAAATAACATACCAAAAAGAAAGAAAAAAAAAAAAGGTCCAGCCTGCTTCTCTTCCAGAGAGAGCAAAGGTTAACTGTTAAAGTTATCTACTTCATGAACTTTACTAACCAGTCTTTATCTGCCCGTTATTTGCCCATTATTTCCCCAAGTGGCCATCTGTAGAGACTCAAAGTCCTTTTGTTTCATCTTGTCACCTCTCTTAAAAATGTACTCTTTTTTTTTTGTTGAAGATACCATATAAGCTAGAATTCAAAGCCAAATATTTGAGCTCTATTCATTCTTTGGGTGTCTTCTATGTATATACACTTAGGTAATATGAAATATATATGTTAATAAAATTCTGTTTCTTTTTTCTACTTGTTAATTTTTCTTTTGTAACAGAATGTATTCTAACTAAGAACTTTTGGAGTTACTTTTCCTCCACAGTTCATCAGGAATGTTCTACCAGAAAGCCAATTATTGTAAAGATGAATTTGTCAGTATTTTTTGGAAAGGTTTTTGCTATAGGATGCGTGCACTCACCAGAAAAAGAGAGACAGAGACAGAAAGTAAGAAGTCACCCCCTGGGGGGATGGCCAAACTGCAATCCCTTTTCCTCCATTCTCCTCTCGGGATCTTGGGCACACATGCACACATGCCTGGCATGAGTTTAAGCCACCTGGTTTGGGACTCAAACCATGGTCGACTACATGGGAGGCCAACGACATAGCCATTATACCAACTGCTGGTCCTGAATTTGTCAGTTTTTAAACAGGACAATACAAGATGGTGAATGGAGACCTTGTCTTACATACTAGAAATGAATAATGAATAATTATTTATTTGTACTATTAATTTGACCAAGTTAGATAATTCCTCTCCACTAAACAACTTCATAGATCTCAATAAACTGAATTTGTTATGGACTATTACACGTACAACTATTGATAAGAAAATCACACTTATTTAAATTCTGCAAAATTTAAAAGATTTCACTTATTTCTTATAAAATACTTGATTAGATTGTGCATAATTATTTAATGACTCTGAATTATTAATACTAAGCCTTTATTTCTCAATGTTAACAAGTTATAATTTTATCTATTTCTAAAGAGGACCACTATTTTTTAGAAAAGAAGCATTAAAATTCCTATAACTTCCTAAAAAGATTGTATTTTTTAAAAAAGAATAATTATTCCACCACCACCCCCACACACACACACACCCGGGGGTGATTTCTCACTTTCTGTCTCTCTGTCTCTCTCTGTTTTTCTTTTTTTTCTTTGGAGAGGTTTTTGCTATAGGGTGTGTGTGCTCGCCAGACAGACAGAGAGAGACAGAGAGACAGAAAGCGAAAAATCACCCCCCAGGAGGAATGGCCACGCCGCAATCCCTTCTCCTCCATTCTCCTCTCGGGATCTTGGACATGCACGCACATGCGCCCGGCGTGAGTTTAAGCCACCGAGTCTGGGACTCGAACCACGGTCGACTACGTGGAAGTCCAGCGACATAGCCATTATGCTAACTGCTGGTCCCTCTCTCTGTCTTTCTGGCGAGCGTACACGCCCTATAGCAAAAATCTCTCTCTCAAAAAAAAAGAAGAATTATTTAATGGGTATACTTGATTAATTTCCTTCTTTCACATAGAGAGCTCAAAATTTTCATAGATTTAAATTATAACAGAAGATACTTTGCTTAGATGCATCAAGAACAAATATGGCTATAAAGCTGATTACGGGCTCAATTTTTAGTACCTCCATCATTCCACAAACTCATGTAAGTTTCCAGTATTTTCAGACGTAGAATAAAATGCCTGAGGGGAAATAATGAAAAAGATGCAGTCTCTCATCTGAAACTCTTTCCTAGTTCATAGTTTGTACAGGAGTGAGACAGTCATACATTTAGTTACACAACAGAAGTGTCCATGGGAGTGGAGCTTGCTGATTGAAAATAGCTGAGCTGTGTACCTGTCTATGGCAGGATACAGGAGCAGCTGTTCTCTTAAGTTCTTCCTAGTTCTTTTCTTTCATTGACTCGCAAATCCTGTTTTCACAGCGGCTGCTGTTTCTATTGCTATGGAAATGATGATGATGTATATCACAAATTCAAATATTATGACATGACTAAAGGACTCAAGAGGAGGAAAAGATGAGCTGTAAAGGAGCATAGTTTTCCTCCAAGTCAAATACCTTTGCTAATGAGCAAGCATGTTAACAAAAAAACTATGAAAAACATATGAGAATGCAATCAACTGGGAGAATGGGATATGTGAGTGAGAGTCTTCAACAGATGTGCCTGGGTGAGCTCAGCAGATAAATCTTAGCACCTTCCATTAGAATGTTTCTCAAGCCAAATGCTATCCCCTGAACAACCCAAGAGCTTCATTCTGTTTCGATATAGCAGCAGGAGGCTAGGCCTTTCCCTGGGTAGAGGGGGATTTTCTCCTCCATTCTCCTCTCGGGATCTTGGACATGCACGCACATGCGCCCGGCGTGAGTTTAAGCCACCGAGTCTGGGACTCGAACCACGGTCGACTACGTGGAAGTCCAGCGACATAGCCATTATGCTAACTGCTGGTCCCTCTCTCTGTCTTTCTGGCGAGCGTACACGCCCTATAGCAAAAATCTCTCTCTCAAAAAAAAAAGAAGAATTATTTAATGGGTATACTTGATTAATTTCCTTCTTTCACATAGAGAGCTCAAAATTTTCATAGATTTAAATTATAACAGAAGATACTTTGCTTAGATGCATCAAGAACAAATATGGCTATAAAGCTGATTACGGGCTCAATTTTTAGTACCTCCATCATTCCACAAACTCATGTAAGTTTCCAGTATTTTCAGACGTAGAATAAAATGCCTGAGGGGAAATAATGAAAAAGATGCAGTCTCTCATCTGAAACTCTTTCCTAGTTCATAGTTTGTACAGGAGTGAGACAGTCATACATTTAGTTACACAACAGAAGTGTCCATGGGAGTGGAGCTTGCTGATTGAAAATAGCTGAGCTGTGTACCTGTCTATGGCAGGATACAGGAGCAGCTGTTCTCTTAAGTTCTTCCTAGTTCTTTTCTTTCATTGACTCGCAAATCCTGTTTTCACAGCGGCTGCTGTTTCTATTGCTATGGAAATGATGATGATGTATATCACAAATTCAAATATTATGACATGACTAAAGGACTCAAGAGGAGGAAAAGATGAGCTGTAAAGGAGCATAGTTTTCCTCCAAGTCAAATACCTTTGCTAATGAGCAAGCATGTTAACAAAAAAACTATGAAAAACATATGAGAATGCAATCAACTGGGAGAATGGGATATGTGAGTGAGAGTCTTCAACAGATGTGCCTGGGTGAGCTCAGCAGATAAATCTTAGCACCTTCCATTAGAATGTTTCTCAAGCCAAATGCTATCCCCTGAACAACCCAAGAGCTTCATTCTGTTTCGATATAGCAGCAGGAGGCTAGGCCTTTCCCTGGGTAGAGGGGGATTAGTCACTCTTTATTCCTGGGACATCTCTCCTCCAGGTGGGAGATGATGCCTACTTGAGGAGCTGCTGAATTGGCATCAAGACAAATGCTGAGGTCATGAGAAAGACCACCATCTCTGAAATATTTTAAGATAAACCTTCCCACCCTGGGTCTTGGAGGGCAGGGGAGTTGTCTAAGAACCACTGTGACCTGCTCTGTCCTTGCTTGTCCTCTGTGAGAGTATATCAACCTCATTCCTGGAACTTTCTTTCCCTTGTATTGGCAGATAGATTGCCCATGAGGCTTAACTTCTGTCTGAGATGGGATTGTGGAGGGGCTCTGAGGAGTAAGCTCTAAGGTCAGAGGCAGAGTTTTCACAGGAAAGCCACAGTCTCTGGTTTGAGCAGAGTTGGCTGCTCATGTTCATCTTCCCCGCCCTCTGGCCTGATCTCTGAGGATGTCATGGTGAAAATGAAGGGAACTTTGTTTAGTCTGTACCACAACCTTGAATAGGCCATAAAAACTCGTCAGGCTGTGACTGACCAGACTTGGAATGGCAGACCTCTGCTCGTCACTCGTGCACCTTCCTTGTCACTTCATATTTTGTGTGTTGTCTCTCTCTCCACCCTGGTGGCCTGTAAACACACACACATACACACACACCCCTACCCTATCTGGAAATTATTGTGCAGACACTGTGTTCTCCAAGGCCCAGAGCACACATTGATAGAATAATGGGCTATATGCCATTGCTTTTACCTTTAGGGGATGGGATTAAATATAGACATTGGGAATTCAAGAGACAGGGTGACATATTTCTCTAATAAAATATTCTCTCCTTTCCTCTTCCAAAGCTAGTGGCTTACACATCTTCATGATATGAAGAACTAAAACACAGTTTTGATGAAAAACATCTTGATTTCTAATTGTTTCTGGAGGGAAAAAAAGGCCAATACCTGAACATTTGAATAAATACATTGGAAAATAGAGTGACTATAAGATGTTTCTGTGTGAAGTCATCCTTTAACTTAAACTAGAACAATGTTAGTATTGTTATAAAACAAACATTCTTACCAGGGGAAAAAGAAGAAAGAAGAGGAGGAGGAGGGGAGTAGGAGAAGGAAGAAGAAGAAAATGAAGAAGAAGAAAAAAAGAGTTTGCTGCTGAGTTGAGAATTTGACTAGAAAGCCAAGGCCCAGCTTGGAGCAGAGTTTTACGGCTGAGTTATAAACTCTGAAAATAGGGCTTTATAATGGAAATGTTGACAGACCCTCTACTATAACTGGGCTAGCGGATGCCCGCTGTAATGTACTGTGTAATTTATAGGAGTCACCTGTTAAGCCATCTGGGAAAGAAAATTTCCCTTCTTTTAAAATGTTAATAACTTGATTAACCTTTTGAACTTCATCATTATTCCAAATACAGTCTATGCAAGCCAATTGCTGCTAAATGGCCAATTTGTATTTGCAGATAAAATTTGGGATAAAAAATATTTTGAATGGCTTTCTTAGTCTTAGTCTCCTTTGTAAGAAAATGAGTTGTTACGGGATAAGCTGTATCCTGATGGTTTAGATGAAGTGTCGCTTTCTATAAACTCAAGCTTCCCACAGGTAGACAGCATCAAGGCATCCTGGGATGTGTGTCCACAGGCACTTTATCCTCTCGTCCCACTCTTCTCCCTCAGTAGCTTTTTTAGAAGAGAAAACAGGAGCTGAGATTTCTCCTGCCCTCAAGGTAGAATAGATATTGTTCACCTTGGGAGCCTTGACTCTATAACTGTTTAATGAATTGGTAAATGGCTCGTATATGTGGTTTTATGACTTCCACACTTATAGAGTGAAAGGACCCCATACCTAAACTCTCCCATTTTCCTATATTCCTCCTTCTTTCATTTTTAATATTGCTCTCTTTCCTATCAAAGCTTTCTCATTGGCTCTCTCTTTCATAACATAGCATTCATTGGCTCTCTTTCATAACATCCCTTCTTTGGGAGACCAGCTCCCTAGGATGGGTTTCGCTAGCTTGCCTTTGTAATTCTCAGGATCTAAACCCAGGGCTCTTGGATTCTTCTGAAACAAATCTCAATGAACAATGTCACTTGCAACAAAATGAAAAAAACTGGAGGACTTTATGTAAAATGAAATCAGCCAGGCACAGAAAGACAAATACTGATCTTGTTCAGATATGGAATTTAAAGAAATTGAACTCATGAAAATAGAAAGTTAAAATGGTGGTTTTCAGGGCTAGAAAGGTGTATGTGTGGGGTACTGAGGAAGTGTTGATCAAAGGATGCGACGTTTTAGTTTGATAGGAGGACTAAATCTAAGAGGTTTATTGTACAACAAAGTGAGTTCTTAATAGCAATATGCAACGTACCCTTGAACAACAAAGGTTTAAACTGCACTTATACACAATTTTTTTCAACAAATATATTGGAAAATACAGTATAGTACTGTAAATGTGTTTTCCTTATGATTTTCTTTTTTATTTCTCTAGTTTTATTTTAAGATTACAGTATATAATACATATAAATATGAAAGTTTGTGTTAATCAGCATTTGATGTTATTGATAAGGCTTTTGATCTATAGACTATTAGTAGTAAGTTTCGGGGGAGTCAAAAGATTTTCAACAGCATGGGAAGAGTTCTGTGCTTCTAGCCCCCATGTTTTTGAAAAGTCTTCTGTATAGCATTCCCGAAACATGCTGAGAGAGTAGATGGATATAAGGTGTTCTCACCACAGAAATAATAACAATGTGAGATAATATATATGTGAATTAACTAGATTTAGTCATGTCATAATATATATATGCACAGTACATGTATACTGTGTGGCACATATTAAAAACATATAATTGTATATGTTAATTAAAAATTGCCTCAGTGAACACATGCAATATGATTAGTGTGTATTTAGACAGCACAAGTACCTTAATTAATATGTTTGTTCTTATAGGAAGATTTAGTAATTTTTTTTTTTTCGAGAAGTTTTCTTTTGCTATAGGGTGCGTGCGCTCGCCAGACAGAGAGAGACAGAGAGACAGAAAGCGAGAAATCACCCCCCAGGGGGGATGGCCATGCCGCAATCCCTTCTCCTCTAGTCTCCTCTCGGGATCTTGGGCACTCACGCACCTGGTGTGAGTTTTAAGCCACCGGGTCCAGGACACAAACCGTGGTCGACTACGTGGGAGTCCAGTGACATAGCCATTACGCTAACTGCTGGTCCCAGATTTAGTAATTTTTGAAGTTTAAATTATTCATCTGCAACTTTCTGATTTGAGAACATTATTTCAAACACAGACCTCTTATCCATTTGTTCTTGTTTAATTTCTCTAGACTAACTATTGCTAACTTGGGTTATGCATATTTCGTGTGAGAGACACATCATTATCTATAGGCTGTGTAGACATGTGATCTGTATTCCCATGTGATCATAACTGGTTAACTTAGGAAATTTTTTTTTTAAAATTTCTCCCAGGACATTGAAGCAGTCATATCCCAAATAAGTCAAATAAAATATATATCTTTTTAAAAAGAAATGTATTCCTGGCCCAGAGTCTATGGCAGAGTTGGTAGTGCACATAACTACAAGGCTAGATGCCCACATGCCAGATGTGGGTTCCGATCCCTTACCCAGTAGACCTGTAACATGTTGGCACATGTGTACATGCATGCCCAAGATCCCAGTGAGCCAGGGAAGGGGAATTGTGATATGACTAGACTCTGGTTGGTCTTCTCTTTCCCCCACTCATGTGTGCATGCATGTGCTATATGAAAAAGAATAAAATAAATAAAGTTAGAAAGAAATAAATGCAATTCTGGAAGAGCCAATCATGTTAAGAGATAGCCCCACAATGTCTTCTAATTCTTTGGTCTAAGAGCGCTTCCTGAAAGGATATACTGTGTAGGAAGATAGTTGTCTGATGGGAGAGGAAATATCCACCTTCTGGTAAGTCCATCTCTGTTTTTTCTTAAAGTGACCAACACTTCCTGTTTGTCTGGGATGTGCCTGATTTTAGCACTGAGAAATCCTATTTCCCAGGAAGCCCCTTGCTCCCAGGCAAACTAGGTCAGTTGGCGGTCCTATCAATACTGAGTAATTTTCTCTCTTCATTTATTACCTGATGCATTACATAAAGAAAATAGTTATAACTATATAGGATTTATTGTAATGAACCATTTTCTAATTATTAGAGTATTCACAAGCGATGGGGCTTTCCTGAGGTCTAGTAAACTCTCTTAACACTGGGAATATTTTTTGTAGGAGTTGAAATGACTGCCTACATGGAGATTGTTGGGGAAGATTTCTATTTTGGCAATAAAGATTGGTCTATGATTTCGAATGGTCTTTTCAGCTCTAACATTTAATAATTCTAGATGGCTTCAGAGGATAGAAGCATGCCAGCTGTAGCAGTACCTCCCATTATCTCAAGTGCTGGTGTCTCTATGTGTCTGGGTAGGGTTTTTTTTTTTTTTTTTAGTTACCATGGCATCTCACCTTGAGCTCTACAATATGTGTTGTATAATGCTGCCCTATTTTGTCATATAGTATGTACTACTTGACTCCGAATTGCCCCTTCTGTGGTTTTGTAACACTCACCCCTTGATGGGATGGAGCTTGGGCGGTTC
>NW_006198305.1:2443800-2447634 GCF_000334495.1 Tupaia belangeri chinensis
TCAGCAGAATATGATGCTCATTTATGCCTTGTCCATTCTCTACTGGAACCATCGTTCCTGCCTACAGTTTGATGTCATCCCCCTTTACATACTCAAGCCCTCATATACATTTCACAGATGTGTCCAGAGAGGCCTCAAGATGTTGAGAAGAGAAGTTTGCCAAGGATACAGTGAGATCGTGTGGTACAGCCAAGAATGAAAAGTCAAAAATCTGGCTCTGAGTCCTTATTTCTAATGACTAGACATCACTCCCTCATTGGAACATATTTGGTTTTAATACCTACAGAAACACAGAGAGCTGGCTGGCTTAAACAAAGACTGAGAAGTGCTCTTCCTCCTGCTATAGGGGTACAGCCTTCTCTGCCACCATCGTGAGGCTCAGAGCTTTTAACTTTTCATGATAGAGACAGTCCTTTTTCACTCTTGTTATTTTTCTCCACAGTTCTGCCACCGAAGTCTCTTCTTAATTCTCTGCGTAGAATTTTATTCTGAAATTAGTTGTCTAAAAGAAAAATACATTTCTTAAGCACATAAACATGTTTACAAGAACATTAAGTAATACAGAAATCTAGATTAGGAGATTATTGGGAATTCCTGTCTCTTCAATATCCTTGTTGAGATCTCAGAGAAGAGGAGTGGGAAACAAAATATTTTTATTCTCTCTGTATCTATGTTGTACTTGTCCTCCTTGAATTGCCAGAGAAATCTCTTGCTTTGTTGAATCCAGAACTTTCTGAACTCAGTCCTCATTCTTTTTTATTCTTTGTTATCCTCCTTTTTCCTATCCCAGATGGTTGGGCACTTTTTGATGTTATGTAAACTCTTCGATATATTCGCTAAGCATTTACTGAGTACCTACTGCGTAATATATACTATGCTAGCTTCAGAAAGTAAATAGGATGAATATTGTCCCTATTCTACACCTGAAATATGTAACTTGAATCTAATGGTAATAAGAGAGGGAGGTAGAAAAACTTCTCCAAAGCACTGGCAGTGGTATAATTGTTAAATGTTAAAGCTCCAAACTAGGGACCAGCAGTTGACGTAAGGGCTATGTGGCTGGACTCCCATGTAGCCGATGGCGATTTGAGTCCTGGACACAGTGGCTTAAACTCATGCTGGGCGCCTGTGTGTGCTTGCCCAAGATCCCGAGAGAATAGAGGAGAAGGGATTGCAGCGTGGCCATCCCCCCGGGAATGATTTCTCACTTTCTGTTTTTCTGGTGAGCGGGTATGCCCTGTAGCAAAAACCTCTCAAAAAAAAAAAAAAGATAAAGCTCCAAACTAAAAGGCATTTAGGCTTTTCTAGGATAGGCAGAGAGACAGCCATTTTTTGTTTGTTAACATGTACTAATCATGTAAGATGTCTGTTCCTGGTGATTTAACTTTGTAGGAGATGAGCACCTTCAAGTTCATATCTACTCTTTGATAAACCAGGCCATTTGAAAGACTTACACTGGACTATCTGTCTTGGTTCTCTATGTAGACCTTGTTTCTGACCTTTGCTTTGGTGTGATGCCATGAGCTCCCCTTGGGGCTTGGGGAGTCCTGCAGTCCCTTCTCCATTCTCTTGGGATTTGGGGCATGCAGACACACGTACTCAGTGTGTTGTCAGGTCTGGGACTTGAGCCATGTAGTTGCCAATGTGGAATCCAGTCACCTTAACCACCATGCCATCAGCTGGCCCAAGAAAACTCATTTTATCTTTGGAAAATTTGGAGTTAGGTTTTCAACTGAGTTTAAATCCACTTTGTAGGTCCCATCCAGTTTTTTTTTTTTTTCTTTCTAGCTCTAGCTTTTAATTTCATGCAGATTAGTTCAGTACTTCTTACTCCTGATGACTCTTCTGATATTTAAAGAGGACACGTCCCCCTGAAAACTCCTCACCTACCTACATTTGGTTGTGGTCACAGCAAGAGGCTTGGTGGCCAGACATCAACAGTTGAAACAAAGCATCAGGCTAGAGCAATTAGAATGTTCCTTGAAGCATTTGAGTAATTTGATGGCAAGTGTTGCTTTTTAAAAATGTGCTTAATTTAACTGAACAATTGTCCCAATTCCCTACTTCATTTCAGCTGTAGAAAATCTGGCCCAACTTCTGCTACATATTGATCTTGCTCAAAGGTGGCAAGTGACAACACAGCCATTACATGAGTGACGTGAGAAAACAGCCTCCTTCCCCTACGGTATTTAGCATACTTCACAGATGGCAACGACCTAATTCAGTCCAAAGAAGAAACAAGTGAAATCATTCACTCAATTACTTTCATTAGGTAGAGGCACTGTGTCTCTCTTGACGCTCCTGGAAGAAAAAAATTTCCCTTCCTGAAACTGCCATGCACGGGTAATTTCATTACAACAGAGTTCCAGTCACCTCTTGTTTTCTTAAACTTGTATTATTGAAAGATTAGTCTTCTGTTTATGGTTACATTGCCAAGTATCCACAGCAGACCTCTCCCCTTCATTAGGAGTTAATCTAACTGAAATAGACATGGCATTACCAAAGCCTGTGGCCCTGTGAGATCAGAATTACTCAATCTGTACCAGTTAGGATAGAAAAATTTTGGAAGAAGTTAGGATAAATTGACAAAGATTGCTTACCTCAGAATACAGAGGTCAAAATGGAGTCCAAAAAGACTTTATTTTAATGACGTGCTTGATGGAAAATGTATGGCTAGGGAGCAGGACTCACTTAAGTGATAGGTACACCCAGTGCTGAGAGGTAATCATGGATATTCCCCTTATTCTTGATTCATTGTGCAAAATTTTTTTTTTGCATTTCTTTTTTTTTATTATCATAATTTTCTTTATATTACATTGGATTACATATAACTTTACATTGACTTCCATTGCTTTTTCAAAAGGGAATGCCATGCATGTCAGTCAATACAGAGGCATCGATCTCCCCGCTTTATCATTCAAAGTCTTTTCCATGCATTTCCCATTAATTATTATTATTATAATTTTTTAAAACAGTCAATCACTATTTCTCATTTTGCTTGTTAAAAGACTTCACCCATCATGAAATACTTCCCAGACCAGTCCAGTTGAGAATACTATACACGTCATCTTCAACAGATAATAAACCATATCTGTTTCTCACTAACATCCCCTCTATTGTTCACTTGCTATCTTTCTCTATCCTCTTCTCTTTTTTTTATAGTTTATTTTTTATTATAATTTTTTTTTCCCATCGCAACACACAAATGAATTTTCCATCCAATATATACTGTGCGTTGGCTCAATCAAGCACGTCAACATATATGTTCTCAGCAAATAATTTCCCAATTCTTGTGTCCTGCATACCTTGCCTTTTGTTTTACCATCCTAGATTCCCCATCCCCCTCCCTCTGTTATGACCCATCCTCCTCCCACATTGTCCCTGTCATCCCCAATTGCCCTCCGTGCCTCACCCCTCCCCAAATGATCTGTCAGTGATCTTAATTAGTCTAAGTCTCTCCAATAGTTATCACAGCTGACACATGCCTCTACATGAACTCAAGTCTGACTTTAGGCCTAAACCCCATTGGGTAAAAAGAGCATACTATAAAGTAGAACCCAACTGGGCCCATACCGCTCACTGCAGCCATCAAATATCCATTTTTTTTTTTAAATGGTACGAATAGTTTAACCGTTTTTTTTTGTTTGTTTTTTGTTTTCGTTCTTTTTTTTTTTCCCTAACATTCATTCCCTGAGCATCATCACAGCGTACTAAATGTAATCTCCCATCTAGAATAAACTGCACAGTGACCCAATCAAGCATGTTATCATCAATAATATTCCACTTCTACTTTCTTGCTTATGCACATATATATGTTTTTTTTCCTCTTCCTCT
>NW_006198305.1:2448198-2454334 GCF_000334495.1 Tupaia belangeri chinensis
GGGGGGGCGGAGTGGGGGGGCGCCGGCCAGGCCGTTCCCGGCGCACCTCATTGTGCAAAATTAAACTAGAGCGCAAATCTGCATCATTGCAGGAAAGTTTTCAAGAGAATGATTCTCAAAAATTCATGGCAAAGTCTCTCAAATATGTTGTTATTGAGAGGAATATCTTCGTACATCCTTCAGCTGGGTTCCATAGAACTTTAACTAAAGCTTAGGAATTAAAAAAAGTGGATATTTAAGTTAAGCAACGAGGAAGTTAAGAAATGGCCTGTATTTTCTGTTTTCATAAATTAAAAAAGGAATTATTTATTTAATTTTATTTATTCATTCATTTACTTCAATATGACCAGAGAGAGACAAAGAGAGACAGAGACAGAGAGAGAGGGAGAAAGAAAGTGAAAGTGAGAAAGCAAGGCATCTGATCTGGGACTCAAACTGTGGTTGACCATGTGGGAGTGTCCAGTGCCTTATCCACCATGTCCCCTGCTGATCCCTGTGTTTTCATAGATTTTTAATTTTAAGATAGTTCCTTGGTATAGATGTCTTTATTATAAGATAGTATCATTCAGAAAGCATTGAAAGATTTCAAAAGTAACTTTTTTTAGTTATAGGTCTCTTTCCCATTTAATTTCTATTATATTTTAGTTTTTCTCTATTTATTCTTGACCAACATTTTTTATACTTAATTTCTTTCATTTGAATTTAGGCATTTCAACTCAGAGCTCTTATGAGGAGTGGTTACTAACAGCCTTACTGTAGTCACTGCTAAGTTTGAACAACAGAAGGGGAAAAAGATACCAAGTGGAAGAAGAATTAAAATCTGTTTTTTTTTTTGGTTGTTGTTACTACCCCTCCCCCCTCCCCATGATACCATTTATCCAGAGACAATGGTGTTCCTGGGAAGGACTGTTGGTTATGGGATTAACAAGGGATGACTTTCTTAGAAGGGGAGATGCTGCTATTTAAACATAGAAGACACTAGCAACTGGGTGGAACTGAATAAAGATGTAAGCCAAAACCACATAGTGATTTAGGAAAGATAATGAATAGTCTTGGCCTTCTCTCCAGTGCCAAAATTCCCTTCATCTTTTTCTCTTCATAAATTTCTCTTGCTTTGGAATGGTTGGGAAAGTTCAAGATTTAGGCTAACTTACCATAGGGGCTGCTGGTCTGAAGGCTGAAAGTATTTTACAGATAGATTTTGTTCAGCATGTACAATAAAAACAAAACACCTATGATGAAAAACTTTCAGAAAGACAGGAATATAGGGACACTTCCTCAACTTGAAAAAGAACATGTGCAAATAACTATACTTAATGATGAAAAACTTAGTATTTCTTCAGTTCAGGTACAGGCAAAGATACCTACTCTTACCACTGCTATTCAACAGAACGCTGGAACTTTTAGCTAGTGCAAATAAGGCAAGAAAAGGCAATAAAAGGCTCACAGATTAGAAGAAAAGAAATAACACTGTACCTATTTGCAGTGATGTGCTTGTCTATGTAAAATCTCATGGACTTTACCATAAAACTTCTAGAAGTATTGGGTCATTGGGAAAGTCATGAGTATTTTTGCATAGAAAAACATAGAAAAATAATCCTGACTTTCTTGATGACCTAATAAGTTTTGCAAGGTCATAGGATACAAGATAAATAAAGTACAATACATTTTAAAACTATAAAAACAAAACACTGAGGTGTAAATCTAATTAAACACAAGTAATTATAGGTAGTGAAGCGTAAAACTGATCAAATATATCAAAGATGATTTAAATAAAGGGAGAGATCATTTTTCATGCATCAGGAGTCCTTATGTTACATAGATGTCAGCTCTCCCCAAATTGACATACAGGTTCAAAGCAATTCAAAATCTCAGCAAGATATTTTATAGATCTAGAATAGATTATTCTCAAATGTATATGGATGGCAAAGGGACTAGAATAGCCATAAAAAATTCTATTATAATTTTAATTGGCATAATAGTTGTACATACTTAGTGTTTTTTTTTTTCAATACGTGATACAATGTGAAATGGTAAAATTAAGGCAATAAAAATACCCATCATCTCCAACCTTTATCATTACTGTGTTGTGACATTGTGAACATTTGATATCCTGTTTTCTAGCTATTTTTGAAATAGTTACCAGTTATACCTATTATAATTTTAATTGGCATAATAGTTGTACATACTTAGTGTTTTTTTTTTCAATACGTGATACAATGTGAAATGGTAAAATTAAGGCAATAAAAATACCCATCATCTCCAACCTTTATCATTACTGTGTTGTGACATTGTGAACATTTGATATCCTGTTTTCTAGCTATTTTTGAAATAGTTACCAGTTATACTCTACTCTGCTACAGCACTCTATAATCTGTTTAGGTGCATTCTTGTATTTGTTAACCAGTTCTCCTGTTCCCCTGCCTCCATCCCCTTCCCAGCTTCCAACAGCTACTGTTTCAACTTTTATATGATTGAATCTTTTAGCTTCCACTAATGATTGAGAACATATAGTGTTTGTCTTTCAGTGCTTAATTACTTCACTTAGTATTATTTCCACTAGGTTCACCCATGTTGTTTCATATGGCAAGATTTTATCCATTAATAAAAGTCTGAATAATATTCCATTATGTATGTACAGACATTTAATGGCCAAATTCCATCCCTACTACTAAGGTGTTAAGCAAGATGGTTGATTAGCAGGGAGTTTAAAGGTAGATCTCTTCCAGTGGGTTGTGGTGCCGCAGGGTATCTTCTTCCCAGTAGATACCAGGTAACACCACACTGGAGTAATGTCATTCTAGCCAACAAATGTGTACATTAGATGAGCACCAGAAAGTGACAAGACATATCACAACACAATAATATAAATTTAGGGTAATCATTTTTATTTATCCTGAATACTACTATGGGCGCATTGTATAGTATAGTTTCCTAAACAGAATACGTGGTCCTGTGTGGTTGCGAACACTTGGCGTGGTGAATACTACCCAGCTGTGGGAATGAAACAAAGACCGAGAAAGAGGATTCCTGGGACTCACAGATTGAGAAAGGGAGACTGGAGAACTGGTTGTGAGTCCAAGCAGTTGTTAAGTAGGTACGTTGTGAAGTGAGGAGTGGCTGTACACCGTATTATCCTTCTTCATTCATCAGTGTTGGGCACTTAGGTTGACTCCACATTGAAGCTGTTGTAAATAGTGCTGCAGTAAACACGGGAGTGCAGCGATCTCATTGACATTCTGCTTTCCTTTGAGCATACATACCCAGTGACGGGATTACTGGATCAGAACACACTTTATTTTTTAGGAATCATCACACTGTTTTTCTTAATGGCTGTGCTAGTTTACATTCCCACCAAGAGTAGAAGAATACAGTGGGAGGAATTAACTTACTTAAATTGAAGATTTATGTACAGTTATAGTAATTGAGACAACGTGGTACTAGCAGAGGGACTATATCATAGATCATTGGAATAGGGAAACCAGAAGTAGACCTACATCGATAATCCTAACTAATTTTTTAAAAAGGTACAAAAGCCATTCAATGAGGACAGATAGTGTTTTTGATAAGTAGTGCTAGAACAAGTAGACATCTATAGGCAAGAAAAGAAAAAAGAAAAAAACCCCTGGACTTAAGTCATATATCTCATACAAAACTGCAGGGTTTAAGTAGTAAAATGCAATATTCTCCAAGACAAATTCACCTGGGAAGGTGCTGGGTTCTCATCTGGAGATCTCCATGAGTATGCAGGGCATACATGTGTCTGTGATGTGAGGCTAAAGCTAGGAGTGAATTGCAGCATTAAGACCATTTGGGGGATGCGATTACTCTCTCACTCATTGAAGAGATAAGTGAAATCTTAGAAACAAATTCTAAATGGACTTAAAGTAAAATACAAACCTGTAAAACTTCTAGAAAAAAATATGGAAGAAAATCTCCAGGACTAGAGATAGTTGAAAAGTTCCTAGACTTGACACCAAAGGCATGATCCATAAAAAATAAAATGGATTACCTGGACATCATCAAATTAAAAAATGTGTGCTGTGTGTTTAACTGTTAAAAGAATGAAAAGACAGGATAAAAGCTGGCTGAAAATATTTGTAGACTACAGTTCTGACAAAGAACTGGTTCTAGAATATACAAAGAAACCTCAAAAACCAACAGTAAAACAAAATAAAACAAGACACCAAAAATCCAATGAGAAAATGGAAGAAAGACATAAAGAGACATTTCTCCAAAGAGAATACACAGATGACAAAGAAGTACATGGGAAGATGCTTAATGTCCTTGGCCATTATGGAAAGGCAAATTAAACTACAACGAGATATTACTATAAGCCTAGCAGAGTGGCTAAAATAAAGATACAGAAAAACCGTATACTTCTTGTAGTGACTAATAACTGATTGTGAGAATGATACATTCACAAAGTGTATGGTTCCCTTATACATTGCTTGTGGGAATGTAAAATGGTGAATTACTCCAGAAAACTTTATGTCAGTTCTATTTTTTTTTCTTTTTGGAAAGGTTTATTGCTATAGGGTGCATATGCTTGCCAGAAAGACAGAGAGAGACGGAGAGACAGAAAGCGAGAAATCACCCCCCAGGGGGGATGGCCATGCAGCAATCCCTTCTCCTCCATTCTCCTCTTAGGATCTTGGGCACGCACGCACACGCACCTGGTGAGTTTAAGCCACCGGGTCCAGGACTCAAACCGCAGTCGACTACATGGGAGTCCAGCAACATAGCCATTACGCCAACTGCTGGTCCCAAAACTTTATATCAGTTTCTTAAAAATCTCACTCTTCAACTAACATATGACCCAGCAGTAGCATTCCTGGGCATTTATTTCAGAGAAACAAAAATTTTATTCATGCAAAATTCTGTTTATGAATGTTCATTGCAGTTTTATATGCAATAGACTAAATTTTAAAAAAGGACAGATATGGTTAAATTGGTAACTAGCTAAACAAGTAACAGTACATCCATACCTTGGAGTCCCACTTAACCATTAGACAAAATAAAATAGTGATAAATGCAACAACCCAAATGAATCTTCAGAGAATAATGCCAAGTGAAAAAAACCTAATCCTACAAGCTTAAATACTGTAATGGTATTACAATAATATCTGCTTGATTATAAAATTATAGAAATGGATAACAATTTAGAGATTAAGGTGACACTGAGAGCAGGAAAGTTTGGCTATATACTGGCAATGTGAGGGACCCTTGTAAGGAGGGAAGGTTCTGTCTCCTGACACTATCATAGGTAATATGAGTTGTGACATTGCACTGTGTTTTGGCATGATGCTCCTTTCGTGGGAAACCAGGTAAAGGGTATACAGAATCTTTGTGTCATTCCTTACAACCGCATAGGAATCTACAATTATCTCAAAAGAAAAAGGTTAGTTAAAAACAAGCCTATAGGGGACCAGCAGTTAGCATATGGCTATGTCGCTGGACTCCCATGTAGCCAACCGCAGTTCGAGTCCCGGACCTGGTGGCTTAAACTCACACTGGGCACATGTGCGTGTGTGCCCAAGATCTCAAGAGGAGAATGGAGGAGAAGGGATTGTGGCATGGCCATCCCCCCTGGGGGATGATTTCTTGCTTTCTGTCTCTCTGTCTCTCTCTGTCTTCCTGGTGAGCGCACGCACCCTATAGCAAAAACCTCTCCAAGAAAAATGAAAAAAGACAAAAAATAAGCCTATATTTTCTTATCTCAGATATACACTTGCATGACTATGACAGATTTGAAAGAACTTGATAGTTTTAATGAATGAATGCTGGATACCCACGGAAGGCATATATACATATATTTAAATCAAAACTTGTTACAATTCGCCGTGACTCAAATGAGAAAAGATAAACCATCTACTTTTAATAAAATGGGAGAAAGAAGTGGAAAGAAATTAAAACAGTCTTCAGTTCACCCAATACTCCACTATTTTTCTAATTTATGTATTTTTATTGTTATTCATACATTAAATAGCTATACATAATTTAGATTGTGAAGAGACTTTATCCAGCATGATATACATCTCAGTCCAGCCCAGTTGAGACCACCATACACATCCTCGTCAACAGATAATAAACCTTATCTGTGTCCCGCAAGGGTCTTACCTCTCCATTTCCCACC
>NW_006198305.1:2455610-2463773 GCF_000334495.1 Tupaia belangeri chinensis
CGCTCTTCCCTTCTCACACTCTCTTTCCACTTTGTTTCTAGTTTTGAATGTTTTATACCTAGTAGTTTACTTTGTGTATAATCTGACATCTAATGAAAAAGAACGAAAAAGAGAATGAGATCTTGCTAACAAAATACACAAAAGAAACATCATATGGTGTTGCTCTATTGCAGACAAATGAGTTCTTTTTAGAAAATTGAGTGGGTTTTAGTATTTGCAGACATGAGAATTTATATTCTCATCGTAGTTGAGAGACCGTAGAGGTGAATGGGACCATATTTGTGGTAATGTATTATGCTATAAGGATCTCTGCATGTCTCTCTCCGCCATTAAATTCCTTGAGGTCAGGGACCATGACTTGTTTATTCTTTACTCTTCTCCCTCTTTTGGGCTTCCCTCCTCCTAGCATACAGGCTTAATCCAGCACTTAATAGGGAAGAGAACAAATTTCTATGTTGATTAGCAACACAGCATGATCACAGTACTAACCACAAATATC
The DNA here is from genome assembly GCF_000334495.1 of Tupaia belangeri chinensis. NCBI lineage: Eukaryota > Metazoa > Chordata > Mammalia > Scandentia > Tupaiidae > Tupaia > Tupaia belangeri. Next base: position 2,456,110 of record NW_006198305.1, read on the forward strand.
CATGACCTGGCAACTACCTTTCTGGGCATTCTACATGACTTCTCTCCAGGTGCCTTATGACTGAGCCAACCTGAACTGCTCCAGGCTGTGTACATGCTGGGAGTTTTCTCATAGCGCTGCCATGCCCACACCATTTCTTTGTTTGGTAGTCTCTCCTCCATTCTATAGGTCCAACTCCTACTGATCTTTCACTGATCAATCTACAGGATATCTTTTCTAAGAGGTCTTCCATGGTGCAAATACTATTTCACAGTTGGTATCTCTATTACTTACAGCCTTGTAGGAAAGATTTCTGTGGACTCTACCCCATGCCACTTGGGGAGAGATCTGTCTTGCTCCTTCTAGAAATTCCCACAGAAACTGGTACAGAGAGCTGATCACAGCACACACACACACACACACACACACACACACACACACACACACACACACCAGAAGAAAAACAAAACAAAACAAAAAAAACAGGCACTAGAAAGATGAGGCTACTGTAATGGATGCTCTAAGGGAAGTCAAATAAAAATGATAGGAAGTTAGAAAGGAAACCTCAAAGTGTGGCAGAAGCAATAGCTGACAATGTTAAAATGCTGCAAGACTGATTTTACGTGGCATTGGGAGAGATTAGGCTGCTCACCACAGCCAGTTTCATTGTAAATCATGTAACAGACCTTGTACAAAAGCCAAGATAGTAGAAGTCTGCTTAAAACTCCGAACTCCAAGAAACGCTTGACTTGAAACATTGTTTACTTTTTTCATTAGGAGTTAAAGGGAAGCAAGTATAAGGCAGCGGGTAGCAATTACCTAATATCTTTGCGGAAAAGAGAGATTTTTCAAAATGTGCTTTTCGCACTAATCCTTGAGGGGAAATGGGGTTTATTTATGGTGTCAGAAGAGAACAAGGCATTAATAGTAAAAGATTTTATATGACTTCATGTTTTTAGGAAAGTCATTTGTTTACAAATCTGACTCAATCAAACCCAAAGGTATTTAATATATTCCAGATTTGAATGTCACCTGATTTTTCAACCAAATTTCAGACTAGAGGAAGTAATTATGATAGAGTATATACATTGATGTAAGAAGATGTAGATTATACGTATTTCCTTACCAAGATAAAATCTTAGCGTTAGACCATCCTATAGTCCAGGGAAAGAATGGAGTAGGTAAACATATTCCATCCCAGCTTTAACTAAGATTGTATGGTAATGGACCTGTCTAAAGGAATTAGGTGTTCTGGCTGATAATTAAGTGTAACAGTCTTTTTTGTTGTTTATGATAGTGCATGTATGTGTGTGTGTGCACGTGCACATATGAGAAATAGAAAAGTGCTCTTGACAGGGATCTTGAGCCTATGCACACGTGCCCGATGTATTTTCAGACTGACCTGGGGATCCAAACCCACAGTTGCCCTTGTGACTTCTAGTGGTGTGGTTCGCCTTGATCCTGACTTCTCCACTAGGTTGGGCTGAGAACAGTCTTTTTACAAATGCATAATTCTATAAACAAGGCAAATAGATTGAAATACAGCTATATGAATATATTAATTTTATTTTTCATTTGTTTATCAGTTTTTAAAGGGTATCTATAATCATTAAGAATGCTATCTTGAATTTTAACAAAGCTTCATACTTTTTAAAATTGTGCTTGCATAGTTTATTTGAATTTCTTAAAATAAACTTTTTTATTCAACAGGGATTATCATTTTTATTTACCTGAGAGCAAACTAAGACTCAAAAAAGCAAAAAAACAAAAACTAAAACAAAAACAAAAAAACCCTATAAACAACCTATAAGCCCCTCAAAAAAAATCCAAACAAATTATATTCTAGCTTTAGAGCTGGAAGGAATTGCCTGGAACATCTATGGAATCATTATTATTGTAGTGTGGTTAATTTGGGCATCTCCTGGTCTAGCTGCCTGACTAAGCTCTGTGACATCCCTTTCCCGTCTTGCATGGGAAATCTGGTTTGTGTGCCTTAGTGTCACATGGCTGGGGCACCGTGGGGTCAGTATGCACACTGGACTGGGTAGAGTTGAGGGAGGTGCTCCTATGTTTGACTGTGTGTCAGTTGGGGTCCTGTTCTAGAACATCTAGACTTGTTTGTGCCCACAGCTTTCACCCTGAATCTGCTGGGGAGATGTGACACTGAAATGAAGCCACTTAAACTTGAAGGCAAATAGCAATTACCTTGGTTATCATAAAGTGGTGAACTGTGGTGATGAGGGGAATACTGTACACGAAGGCAGATGCAAACCCCTGGAGAGCTCATTCATTAAGCTGTGGGCTCTACTGCTGATAAACTGGCACCTTGACTGAGAATTCTTGGAGTGTTAACAAAGCTACCCCACCCCCACGGACAGCCTGCTCCAGGATCTCCTGGAGGATAGCTAGCCCAAACTTAGGTGTGAGGGAAGAGTGGAGAAAAGTGTGTTCTTTTCCAAGCTTCTCAAGCAGTAGTTCCTTCTCTTGAAAATGGAACACCCATGACAACAGATTTGTTCAGGCCTTTAAGTTCTATTTTAAGATCATAATTCTCAGGCAGAGTTTCATGAGGGCTGGCCATTCTTCCTCCCTGAAGATTACTGTAGCAAGGTCATTTGAACTAGCTGACCCCTTTGAGGATCCTTTTCAAAGTTCTAAACTACAGCATTGGGACTCATTTAATTGAGAGTTTGAGAGTTAACTGCATTGCACTAAGTTTCCTATTTTTTATAGAAGATTTTTTTTTTGCCATAGGGTGCATGTATTCATGAGAGAGAGAGAGAGAGAGAGAGAGAGAGAGCGAGCGAGTGAGCACGAGAGAGAAAGTAAGAATAATTCCCCAGGGGGGAATGGCCACACCACAATCCCTTCTCCTCCATTCTCCTCTTAGGATTCTGGACACAAACACTTGGCATGATTTTCAAGCCATGCGGTCCAGGACTAGAACAGTGGTTGGCCATGTGGGAGTCCAGCGCCGTAACCTCCACACCACCTGCTGGCCTCAGTACTAGGTTTGCTCTTATTCCTCTGTTCTGGTGATTGTTTTAGAAACACTAAAGTGCCTGACTAATTTCTAGGGCTGTAAATTGTGCTTTGTTTATGTCTTGGTTCTAAGAAGGTAACCTGGCCTTTGTGTCTCCTTGTCTGGGGGTGGGGTGGGGAATGCTTAGAGACCCCTTTGTGAAGGGATTGTGCTAGGTTTGTTCAGAGAGGAAAGGAAGTGTGTTTGGAGCATGCACAACTTGAGAAAGGAGGACATGTTTCCAAAGCTGGGAGTGGGTGTGAGCTTGCAGGTTCTTGAGCAGTGAGTAGCATCCTGATTCCTCTTAGTGTTTCCCAGGAGCTCCAGAGGGAAAGCTTTATTATCCAGCTCCAGATGCCAGAGCTCTCAGCTAAGGCAAAAGTGCGTGTCCCAGCTTGACTTGTAAACACAGAGTCCCGTGTCTTCAGGGGCCCTTCTGGCTTTGGGCTGTAAGCACATTTGCAGCGAGCAGTGTGGACTAAATATGAGAGACCCTCTTCAAATGCTAGACCAGTGAAAGTCTCTCTGTACCTTTGAATGATCCTGGGGGCAGTGGGAGAAAACATCAAAGCTGGAGTTGGGCCTGCTGTGGTGACATAGCACTGTGCAAAGCTGAAGCTGTGTGCCAAGGTGTCAGGCTCTGCCTTGAGGTCTCCCTCTGTCTGCTGGTGTGCAAACATGCCTGTGATCCTGGCTGGATGGGACTCGGAGGAGGAACATGGCATGAAGACCCTAGTGGGTGCCTGTTTCTCTGTCTCTCTTTGTGCCTCGCTCTTATGGAAGAAATAAATAAACTTAAAAAAAAATCTGAAATTCAATTTCTTGTCCATGCAGTGGCATCTGGTATAGGTTAAATTTGCTTTAGAGAAATAAAAGAAATGGGACATTCAGTCTGCTTATCATTATAATAAAAAGATAGTAAAAATAACAACACCTATACAATTCTTTGACGTTACATGGTACATTCACACTTGCTTTCTCATCTTGTCTTTCCTATCATCTCATAAAGGGGTTTAGGTTCTGGCTGTATATATGCTGTGATTTTCCCAAGGTTCCAGAGCTCATAACAGGCAAGGCCACTCTGCTGTTGCCACTCTCAAAAGGAGATCCCTACTTCAGGTCTGAGTGGTTTCCTTCATTTGCCCCCACATCTGCAACTGAGGCAATCATTTACTAAACATTCCCTGAGGAACTACAACACGTTGGGCACTGTGTAAAGCAGGGAATCCCACATCCAATAAGATACGGTCCCTGCCCTCAAGGAATCTCAGTCCTGAAGAGAGGAACTCCTGGGGAGAGGAGGGGGGCTTGGTATGGGGAGCTGGGAGACAAGGCTCAGAGGGAGGCAGGCACCAGACTGTGAATGAATGTGCTTCATACTTAATCCCAGAAACAGTGAAGAGCCATAATAGAAGCTTTACTTTTTAATTTTTTTTAAGTCACAGAATTAAATTATTATTATATTTTTAAAATTTTGCTGGAAGGTGCATGTGCTTGCCAGAGAGAGAGAGAGAGAGAGAGAGAGAGAGAGAAAGGAAAGCAAGCTCCCCTCCTCCCCCAAGCCCCCATGGATGATGGTCACACTGCAGGCTCTTCTCTGTTTGGGATTTTGGGCACATATGCACACATGCTGGCATGTTTCTCAAGCTGCTTGGCCTGGGACTTGAACTATGCAGTTAGACTGTAGGATCCAGCTGCCTTAACCGTTGCTACTGGCTGACCCTAAATAAATTCAACAAGTATTTTTAAGTGTTAGGCCCTGCATAGTGCTGGGGACTAGCAGTGAATGGCATAGATATGGCCTCTGTTCTTATGAAATTTACATTTTGGTTGAAAGAGACAATACACATGCTAGAAATAAACATTAGTTATGGACTGGAACGCTAGCATATTATGAAGAAAAGAAACAGGGCCCTGAGATGAGGAACAATGAGTGCTAAATAGACATATAGAAAGAAAAACAGTCTCTCCATTGCTGTCACGTGGTACATAGCCTCACGTCTTTATCGTCAAACAAATGTCTGCAAATATATATGATTTTATCATTCATATAGGCTTATGTATTAGTATACATTAATCTAGGATTATGCCCTACACATTACTTTGTGACCTGCTTTATAAATAGGCCTCAACAATATGTTCTGCATGATATGTTGATATGATGATATATAAGGATCTGATTCATTCTTTTATATTGGTGCATAATATTGTTCCAGCATGTAGATGTACTTCATTTAAGCCGTCTTCTATGAATTCATCCTATATCCAGATTGTTCTAATGTTGACTGTTACAATGTAGTAATGAACACCCTTCTATTGAGACAGTTACACATTAGTGCTTCTCTTTCTGTTGGATTGGTCCTGCTTGGAATAGTTAGCCCTAAAGGCCCATTCCTTCGTAAATTGTAAGAGGTATCTCAGACTTTTCTTCTTAAGGGTTGTGAAAGTATGTAAGAGTAAGTCTCCATACCCTCTCCATTCTCAATGTCCTCAATCTTCTTTTTGGCCAGTTATATAGGCGATAAAGTATAATTGTACATTTTTTTTTTAGCTTTATATTTTCTTGGTGACTGGGACTCAAAACTCTTTTCTGAGGCTTATTGATTATTTCATTTTCTAATGGATGAATTGCCTTTGCCTGTTTTTTCCCATTGCATCATTTATCTTCTTACCAATTTATGGGTATTCCATGCATAGGAGGCATATTAACCCTTTATTGCATGTACAACATTGATTTTCACCTATTATGTCATTTTCCTTTTGACTTTTTTAAATTTAAATTTATTTATTTACATTCATTCACTGTACATTATTACAGCATACAAAATGAGACTTTCCATCCAGGGTACACTGTATATTGACTCAATCAAGCACATCAACAAACATGTAATTGTCAGCAAATAATTTTCTATTTCTTGTTTTCTGTATGTGTTGCTTTTTTCCCCCCATCCTTGATTCCCTATCTCTTACCCTCTGCCATCTCCCACTCTCCTCCCACACTGTCTTTGGTGTCTGTTTGCTTTCTATACTGTCCCCCCCCCACACACACATTTTATTGAATTACTAAAGACATTAATTAATCTAAATATTTTCATAGCAAACACAGCTGATATATACACTTCCATGGACACATATCTAACTTTAGGCATCCTATAAAGTAGCACCTAGCTGGGGCTATATATCTTTTTTTTTTTAAAGAATTATTTTATTTAGCTTTATTTAATATTATTATCATTATTATTTTCCAGTTTGATCAGAGAGAGACAGAGAGAGAGAGAGGAAGTGAGAAAGCAAGCCACCAGGTTCGAGACTTGAACCGTGGTCGGTAGCACCATCCTTGGGCACAGACACCCCGGCTCACCACTACAAATAGCGACCTGCTAGACAATTTCAGTCACTCATTCATTAATTCAATAACATTTCTGAATGCATACTGTGTATCAGACCCTTTTATGTGCCGAATAAGAGAGACATAGACCTTATCTTCATCGGGTTTAGAGTGGAAGAAAGATAATAAATAATAATCAATCTTACAGTTAATTAATTACTGCTGTTCTAAGCACATTAAAGGTAAAATAACACTGCATACAAGTGCACATAACAGGGGACCTGACCTACTCTAAGAGGTCAGGGAAGGCTTCCCTGAGGAAGTGGCATTTAAGCTGAGACCTGAGGTTCATCAAAGTCTTATTCTTGGATGACACAAGCCATTAAGATCATTCATCTAAATCCACGGCTCTAATATCCCCCTCACCCAACAACCTTCTGGTTTTAATTATACTCCCAACATGCATCTTCCTATAAGGAGAGCATAATGTTGACCCTTGCTGTAGCATTCTGGTTTGCTTGGCACTTACACCTTTAATTCTAAATCTAAAAGGAAAAAATTGGGCATTTTCTGAACCACCGAGAAAACAAATGGCAATGGAAAAATAGACCCTGGGTCTTAATGCTGTCCCTGTGACTGTGACCTATAGAGCTAATCAACAGAATTATCTGAGACACCACTTCCTCATGTGGACAAGAAGAATCTAGTGCATTTCTGAGATCCCCAGCTATGATAATTCAGGGTCACCTATAAGGGGGAGTGGGGAGGGTAGTCCATGTCTTTACCTTTGGTTTTCTTGGTGGCAAAATGGCGACTTGGAACAGCTGCACAGGCCACGAATTGCCTATGGTCAGGCTGTCTTCCATTCATTATTCTTGGTGTAACTTCTGTAACAGGTCTGGTCAAGGCTGCAAGGTAACTGCGAAAGGCAGGGTGGAGCAAGTGATAACACTTTAATCCGAAGGCCATGACTGAAGACAAACCTTGTGCACATCCACAGCTACCACCCAGGTTACTGGGGAGAGACTTGCGCAAGCACGGCGACCTGCTTTTAATACTTTCAAGGGAGATTTTGACTTCTTGTATTATAGACTTCATCTCTAGCAGTTCCGTTTGAGTCTTTTGTAAAGTGTGTAATTCCTCTTTTAGATCTTGCAAGAATTTCCTCATCTCCTGGAACTGGTCAACTTCTTTCTCCTTTCTCTTTAGCAGTTCATTATCTCTCTTCTCTTCCATCTCTGTTAGCTTTGACATTATGAATGCTCTAAATTCCTTATCAGACATTTCCATGATTTTCACCAAACTGCTTGTGGATGAAGAAGAGTTACTCTTTTC
>NW_006198305.1:2463856-2468907 GCF_000334495.1 Tupaia belangeri chinensis
TCCCTTGGAGGAGAGGTATTTTCTTGTTTTCCCATATTTCTCATGATCCGGCGGTGATTTCTTGTCATCTGATGGATGGTCTGTTTCTTTCAAATTCTTGATGTTTAGCCTGAATGTTCAGGAGCAAGCAGACAGAGGTGATCTAGAATCTCTTTGCCATTCTGTAGTGATCGCTGGTGCAGCAGATTCAATAGATATTGAGGAATATTTTAACCCTATTAGTATTTGGATGTTTACCTACAGTGCCCTTAGATCCTTCTAATTCACAGTAGCCATGAGGAATCTTCTTCTGAAGGCCTGGCCTCTCCTGCCACACTAGCTTGTTTGCTGGAGGCTGAATTATAAGTAGAAAATCTTCATTTCTCTTGTGCCCTGAAATACCTAGTTTGCAGTAGCCATGAGGAATCTCTTGACTTTGTTTTTGGCATCACCAGAGGACTTTAAACATGTATCTGCATTTTTGAAAGTTCATTCTGTAATCCTAGGAAGACTCATGGAAAGGAACAGAATTGGCATTGGGGCAACTATTAGGAGTTCAAAGGAGATTGCACTGCTCTAGGAAATAAGTGGTGAGGGACTGAAACAAGTCAGTGATAGTGGGAAAATTAGATTTTAGATGGTTACAAAATGAAATATATACAACATTGTGACTAATTGGATGGGAACTGCAAGGGAAATTAGGATTGACCTTCAGGTGAGTAGAAGAATGCTGGTGGCATTTACTGAGTGGACACAGGGCATGCGTGAGAATGGAAGTACAAGTCTGGATAGGAGTTTGAGATATAGAAGAGATGTCTCAGGAGAGAAGTCCAATAAGCTCTTCGGTGTTGGGCCTGGCACACAGGAAGGTGATCTGTGCTGAGAGGATCGGGCAGCACATGAATGGTGACTGGCAGCAGACATGGAGTGAGTGAAGCTTCTCTGAGGGAGTGAGGGCACAGATGTCTGGAGACCAAGCTCATGGACACCTACATTTAAGGTGTTCACCAAGAAAAGGAGAAAAGGAGGCTCCTTGCCTGCACTCACCAGGGACAGAGGGGTCCTTGATGGGCTTCTCTTGCTCTGGGTAGGGTCTCCTGCCTGAGAGAGTGTACAAGAGGAGTCACACCTGTGCCTCCTGCAGACAGTTCCCTCCCTTCTCCTATTCTCCCATGAAGCTGGGCAGGGTTGGGGAGACTTTCCAATTCTCCCCCTGAAGGTTGTAAGTTGTAGGCTGTAGACTGTAGTTTTACTGTGGTCACTTTTTTGCTCCATGGTCTCAAGCCAGGAAACAGATACCTCCTGCCATTGGTCTCCCTCTTCCACATCCTCCAGGGGCCCCAGGTCTCTCTACGACCTCCATTGCAAAGCTCAATTTGCCATCTCAGTGTAAGGTGGTGGAATCTTTCACTAGCTCACTATAGCTTAATTGATGCCAAGGAATTGAAATGAATTCTCCTTAATGAAGTTCCAGTGAATGAGCTCACCCCACATTTGGTTTTTGATTTAAAAGACCACTCCAAGATCTGGCTTGCCCTCAAAATACCAGAAAACTGGCTCCTACCCATGTGGAAATATTTGTTTTGTAAACTAGATGATACACAGCAGTTTAAACAATTACTTACACCCAGATTTTTGTCCAATGGCATGAAAGGAGTTCCAGGTAGCACAAAAAGAGAAAATGTCAGTGTTTGTCTCTGTTGATAGTGACACAGTTTACAGAAGGACTTTCCAATGTAGACATGATCTAAGAAGCCAGCATTTATGGAAGAACAACACAGACTACGTAAAACACCTGGTCCCTCAAACAGGAACCTGATACTTTCTCATTTGTCCAAATGTGACTTGGTGATTAACTCATGGTCTCTGGCTCAGTGGCTGTTTGTCTCTTCTCTTTGATGCAATGTAAATTTGGCACAGATCTAGGGCCATCCATAGTTTAAACCTGCCACAGCCAGTGAGTCATAACTGTTGCATGTTATGGTTGGAAGGGCTGTAGCGACCATCTAGGGTCACCCCCTCATTTTTCAGATGAGGAAACTGAGAGCAAAAACTTGCCCCCACACACATGACCAACTGACAGAAATAGATCTAGCCTGCATCTCCCTGAGCTCCAGTTCTGTGCAGTTAATATGTCACCATGCTATTACTCAGCCGTGGTCAAGAAGTGGTGGCTTGTAGCAGGGAATGGCCATAGACCCCTCCAATCCTCAATCTGCCCCTCCACACCCTTAGTGTGTTCAAATAGACGTGCAAGTTAAGCTATGCCCTTGCCAAGCAAACTCAGCCTTAGAGAAGCCCTCTGTATTTTCTTCCAAGCAGATGGTCAGTCGTAAGTATCCTCTTGTAGAAATTTTGGAGCTACCACTAACTTTGACTATGAGGGTTTGGTTGATGAATTTGGCAAAAACATGAAGGATAAATAAGAAGTGAATAGAGATATAAATACAGTTGGAAAGCTATTATTCTAATATATGAAGCATTAGATAATAAAAAGGGCAATCACACACAGAGCTATCCATAGTTCACCTCTACTTTTCTCAGCTCCTCTTTGCACTTGGCTCCAGTGATAGATATATTAGGTTGTCAGGAAAGTCATGACATATTTTTTTCTATGCAAAAATGCATCATGACTTTTCTGACAACTCAATAGTACATTTGATGTCCATATTGGATTTTTTAAAAAAAATCTATACTGAGCTGAATGAACTGAATAATAATAATGGCTAAAAAAGGAAAATCAGTGAAAATTTTGTTTTGCTGATGTTTGTGTGTTATAATCATGCCAGTAATAAAATAAATGTAGTACAAAAAAGGAAAAGGTAATGTATTATACTTTTAACTTAAATTAATGATTAATGTATTTTTTGGTAAAAGGGAAACATCCTTATACCTATATTAGTCTGACATGGTAATGCATAATACTCATTATTCTGTTTTTGAGCCTTCGCTTTTGCAAAGTCATTTATGACAGTTTATCTTCTTTATATACTCATGTTTAATAAACAATATAGCCACATTCATCAGTCTATCTCCAGTTATAGTTGGTGGAAGAAAACTTTCTATTATAATTTTAATTCCAATTTTTTTTTCATGTGAAGCAAAAGATATATGAATACTTAGGAAAAGTTTTACATGTAAGGTTAGGTTTGGAAGAGTCATAAAATTCCCAATCACAATAGTCTAGAAATGGCAATATTACTCATGTCTTTTTTTTCTCTAGGCATATTTCTGGTGGCTTCCAGATACCTCTCAGTAGAAATATGTCTACTAAAATAGTTTCACTAGAGGGCCAGCTCTGTGGGTTGGTGGTTAGGGCAGCTAGATCCCATATTCGAATGCTGGAGCTGGCAATTTAAAAAATGAAAAGTTATTTGGTAATGATAATATGTAGGATAATGTCTTTGTCTTGACAGACATGCAGTGTATTCATGCTGGGAAAAAGAAATGTGTTTTATACGCTCTAATTATGTATGGTGATTAAATGTAAATAATAAATATAAAAATATATTTAAAAAAAGAAAAAAAGAAACATACTGGGGACATGTGTGTGCCTGCCCCAAATCCCAAAAAGGTGGACGAAAAGGGATTATGATACGACCATTTCCTATGGGGAATATTTTCTTCTCTGTCTCTCTGTGAGCACATGTGCCCTTCAGAAAAATAAATGAATAAATGAGTGGATGAATGGTTTCGCTAGGACATTATCAGATTTTTTTTTTTTCCATACGATGTGCTCACAGGGAAAAGACACAGAGGGAAAACCAGGGAAAGTGAAAAATCACCCTCCCAAGGGTGGAGGGTGGCCATGCCACATTCCCCTCATCCCCCTCTCTTTCATTCTCCTCTTGGTATTTTGGTCACACACACATGTGCCTGGTGTGATTTCCAAGCCATCGGGTCCAGGACTAGAACCATGGTTGGACATATGGAAGTATAGTTTCTTAATCAACACACCACCTGGTGGCCCCAGAAATCTTTATTATTTCTAGTAAAAACTTCCAAAGTTTTAATTTTTCTGTAAAGAAAAATAATTTTTAAAAATGGCTGATCTTAAAAAAATTAATGGAACAGAAATTAAAGGTACATAGTATAATGTAATGTTCTTTCTTGAAGATGGTGAATATGGTAATATCTTTGATTATCACATACTGCATGCATGCTTTGGAAACAAAGATATATGACAAATAAATAAGAAATTGTGAAATAAAAGAAAATAATGACTGACTGCCAGAGAACATTGACATTCTTTGATTCATGGTTTTAAACACGTGTCTAGGTCTTGTGAAAATGTCTGTCGGTCTCACATACTGCTCTTTAATTACTTTTATCACTGTAAGAGTAATATTCATTGTGGTTTTGTCTGACACTCTTCAAAGTTTAATTCTTTTTTCTAGGAAATGTCCTTTCCTACATTTTATCATTGCATGGTTAATGGCCTTCTCCACAATCTATGTGAGTTTGTCTAAAAGGATCAGTTTCAAAGTTTGATGTCTCACCCTTGATTGTTCAAGGCAGATTCCGGTTCATTGTAAATATTTTTGAGTCTGATTAATGTCATCTGAAGTTTCACACCAGAAAAAGAGATAATTCAGAAAAGAAAAACAAATTGTATCAAGGAGAGAATGAAATTTGAGCTGATCCTCTGGTGCTGTGTTTTCTTTTGGATTGCACAATGCTTCCAAGATTGACATTAATTTTCAAATTTGTCTTTATCATGGGCACATTTTTTTCTTGCTTGAAAAAGACTTTTTTACTGATAAACCTACATTCTATAGCATTTTCCAATAAAGAGGTGATACTGATGTAAATAAATTGGTTTTCTTTCAATGTTCCAAAAAAGTAAAAACTTTAAGTGGTTCTATAGAATGTCAATATGAAGAATTTCATGTTCTGTTTTCTTTACTTTTAGAATCACTATGCTATAATATTATTGGTCACTTTGAATCTACTGCATAAATACAAGAATGTAAAACTATGATGCTGGTGAGTTGAAATGTGCCCAAAATGAGCTTGAAAGATTCTGAACTATTATATTACCTACTTATTCTCAAGACTAATGTGTGTAGGGA
>NW_006198305.1:2469000-2475421 GCF_000334495.1 Tupaia belangeri chinensis
GCGTGCATGCCCAAGATCCCGAGAGGAGAATGGAGGAGAAGGGATTGCGGCGTGACCATCCCCCCTGGGTGGTGATTTCTTGCTTTCTGTCTCTCTGTCTCTCTCTGTCTGTCTGGCGAGCGCACGCGGCCCAACAGTGAAAATCCCTCCAAAAAAAAAAAAAAAACAACAACAAACAAAACAAAAAACAAAAAACAAAAAACTAATGCGTGTAGCCAAATCCCCATGTGTGGAGGGCTGTGTAACTAGGAGTTATTGGATTTAACTTTCAGGCAAAATAAAATATTAAATAACCACAAGTAAAAATATGATAACTTGGGGCCAATAAGTGGCATGGTGGTTAAGGCACTGGACTCCCACATGGTTGACAGTGGTTTGAGTTCTGAACATGGCGACTTGAAAATCATGCCAGGCATGTGAACATGGACGTCCCAAATCCTGAGAGGAGACTGGAGGAGAAGGGATTGAGACATGACCATCTCCCCAGGAGGTGATTTCTCACTTTCCTTCTCTCTGGTGAGTACATGCGCACTATGGCAAAAACAAAATCAAACAAACAAACAAACAAAAAACAGAAAAGGTGATAACTTGTGGCTTGTATTGATATTTTAATGTTAAAACTCAACATAAACTGTAACAATTATTTAGAACTTAGATCAACTAAGAATTTTTTTGTAAACAGTAGGATTGCCAACATGTGACAATAAAAAGCATATCAAATTTTAGTCTGTTTTATGACTGATTTTACATTCTCTATTGAAAATGTACCCAAGTAGAGTAGATTTGCTCTTTCAACTTTTATATGCTACTGCTGGGATTCATTCTTTTTTTTTTTTAGTTGATTCATTTATATTTTTCAATGAGAGAGAGAGAGAGAGAGAGAGCGAGCTAGCATATGCCCAACAGGTGCTTGACATCATGATCCACCCCCAGGCTCATCCAGCCCTGCATCATGGGCATGCATATACCTCTCAGACTCAGGAAGATCTATGTACTCAAACCTGGAAACTTTTCATGTGACTCAGCCTCTAAGAGCATTGTGTTTTACTTTATTATTTTTTTTTGAGACATTTTTGCTAAAGGGTGCATACATTCGACAGAGAAAGAGAGAGGCAGAGAGACAGAAAGTGAGAAATAACCCCCTGGGAGGTAGCCATGCCACAAGCCCTTCTCCTCTATTCTTCTCCTTTCAGGATCTTTGGCATACACACATACACACACACACACACACACACATACACAAGCACCTGGTATAAATTTCAAGCTGCCAGGTCCGGACTTGAACTGTTGTACACTACCTGGGAGTCCAGTGCAACCATTATGCCATCTTCTGGTTTCATATTTTGCCGGTGTCCAGCCTCGGCGGGGGTCGGTTCTCTCATCGGAGGCGGCACAGGAAAGGAAGATGGAGGCCTCAGTGCCTTTTCAAGCACGTCCTGAATCGGACACTCCCTAGAGATCGCTCTATGTAGAGTGACAACTACTCGGAATCATCGTGCATTTTTATTGAAAATGTGATACATGCAAGTAAATGTGTGAGTGGTTATGTGTTCTAATGATCAGTTCATAAAGTTTTAACAATAGGGAACATAGGTCCCATTCAGGGTTGGATTAAGGGTGGGTCTATTGCAGTTTCGCAATTGTTCATTTGATGTAGGCAGGTCTTCGTGGAATGCAGTTTCGGGAAAGCAGCTCCAGCAAGCAGAGATAATTATCAGTTGATGTGGCAGCAGCCATCTTGTAATTACTGAGCATGATGCTGAGAAAAGAAAATCTCAAGTATAGATATTAGTTCTTATGGATTGCAATAAAGAATGATACTTACATAATTTTATAGGGATCTAAAACTTAATTCAAGGAATCCTAATATACTTATCTATTTAAAAGGGGTGAAGCTATTGTTCACTTGGTGAGGGTGGGGATTCAGCTTTCTCAACTGGAGGTAAAGTGACCAACAAGTTAATGAAGAACTTTAAAGTGGGTTTATGGCATATCTAAGCATTCTATTGTGCCTGTGGCACCACTGTTATGTATTTTGTTAGAACATTAGCTACCGTGGGATGGGAGTGTCCTGGGCCAGTTTTGGCCTAAAAGGTTATTTTTAAGCTTATGTTAAATATATCTTGAAGGGCCTTACAAAGGTCAAGAAGATTTCTGCCTAGATGTGACTTCAGCACACCCTCTATTGTGACCGCAGGGATGAAGCATTGTAATTAACAGTAGGTGGTCAGGGCAAAGGGGAGAGGTCAGGGGACTTTCGGGAAATATTATCATATACTCAGGATGTATAAGAGAACTATGTAATTCTTTTATAGTAGTATATCAGGGAGTCAGAGGGGGGTCGCTTCCCAGCAAGGCTACCACAGTCTCTGGAGCGTACAACAAGTGGCCTTGCCAACATGCTGAGTTGATCCAAGCTTTGCTCATAGGTTGGGGGGCGGGGGCCTTACAACAGCAGCCTTGCCGACATGCTGAGCCGACCAAAGCTGTGCTCAAAAGGTCAAAGGCTAAAAACAGATCCTGGGGCCCTACCGGGTCAGACTCCTCCAATATTTTACTTTTGAACCACTGTCCTTCCCCTTAAGCCAGGATTCATTCTGATTCTAACTGCAGAGGCTACTGATGTGCCTGGCTGCTTTTGTCCTCCTATTTCTGTTCTTTCCCAGCCTTTCTGTAATCATACTATCCCTTATTCTTTCATGTCCCATGAAGAATGGTCGGAAGAGAAAGAAGTTCCAGTAGTCTGGGCAGGTAAGTTGATTATTCCATCCCACCTTCCTTCATGACTATTGTTTTTCCCCTCTATAACAACTAAAGAAGATCTGAGAATTAAGAGGGTTAATACAAGTCAAGAACTTAACTACATCTAGCACATAGGAAGTACTCAATAAAAGCTTATCACTTCTTGAAGGTAATTTGACATAAAGTCAGGCTATCTATCTTGTTAACACAGATTCTTGAAACAGTGGTATTACCTTAGATTCTTGTCTATGTCCTCTCCTCACATAACTCCTCCAGGTGTTAAAAGATCAAGTCTTCAGTCGAAGTTATTAGGTCATCTGAAAAGTCATGATATATTTTTGCATAGAAAAACAGAAAAATACATGACTTTTCTAATGACTCAGTATTCTCTCTACCAGGTCTAAGGGATCATAAAATTCTGTATGTGACTATCAGTTATTTTGGCAGGGAAACATGGCAGGCCTGCACTCTGGACATTCTTATCGTAGGGGTGTTGTCCTCTCTGGAGCTGGGTCTTATGTCACTAAGGTTTTTTTTCCGAGACCTCCATCAACAACATGTAGTCACAGAGCCCAATGTGAAAATGGGGATGCATGCTCCCTTCTGCATAGTAGATGAGTATTACATTGAGAGAATAAAATCATGTCCATCAAAGAGAATTTCCTAATGAGTTATAAGGGCTCTTTTGCTCATTTAAAAAAATTAGGTATAATTTACCTGTAAAAAAACCCCATAGAGATTAGTGCTTATTTCTATGCATTTTGAAAATTCTATATGCTCAGGACCAGTAGTTGACATAATGGCTTTGTCACTGGACTTCCATGTAGTCGACTGTAGTTCAAGTCCCAGACCTGGTGGCTTAAACTCACACCAGGTGCATGTGTGTGTGTGCCCAAGATCCCGAGAGGAGAATAGAGGAGAAGGGATTGTGGCGTGGCCATCCCCCCAAGGAGTGATTTCTCGCTTTCTGTCTCTCTGTCTCTCTCTGTCTTTCTGGCAAACACTTGCATCCTATAACCCTATAGCAAAAACCTCTCAAAAAAAAAAAAAAAAAGAAAAAGAAAGAAAATTCTATATGCTCAATTACCATTCAAAGTAAGATATCTAATATTTCTGTCATGGCAGAAAGTTACTTTATTCCTTTATTCATGATAGTGTGTGTGCTTATATAAGAGAAAGACAGAGAGAGTACTTTCCTCAGGGTCTAGTCATACTGTGCTCTCCTTCTTATAGTCTTCTGGTCATCTGGATCCTGGGTCTTAGTGTGTAATCCTGGGATGTTTCACGCTGACCTGACTGGGCATTTGGCCTTGTCACCAGGTGGCATAAAGCTTCTTTTGAGCAGAGCATTACTACTGCACCATGGAACTGACCCTCACTTAAAAGCGTGAATCCATGTCTACAGATTCTGACTACTATACAGCATGGCCAGGACAGAAGAGATACAGTACAATTGGGATTATGTAGGACAGGGTAGTAGGGTGATGTGATATCTTGGCTCTCAGAAGGATGCCAAATGTTCTGACAGATAAATTCACGAATAATCCTTATAATCAAGGGCAAGAGTTTACTCCAAAAAGAGAATTCAGCTGAACTAGAAAAAAATTAGGAAACAAAGAATGTAAATTCAGTGTGGTATTTTCATTAGTGTTGAAGAAATATCTTAATGGTCTCTTGCCAGAATAAAGAATTTGAGTTCTGACTTTCTCAGATTCTACAAAGAGGCAGTATACGAATTTTATTCCATCTTCATCCCTGATTTGTATTTACAACTCTGGACTGACGTTCTAAGAAGCAAATGTTTGTGGCTATCGAAGGCCTAGTGGAGCCGAGACGACTTTAGAAAAGGGCAGAGCTCCTTCAGAAACACTTGTTACCCAGTGGAAATCTGACAATGCCAGAACATGGCCAGTCTGCGCTCATTAGGATTGGTTCCTATTGCCAAACTAACTCCTGAGATACTGATTCAAAAGGAAGTCAGCCCCATGTTGCTCACCATGTATCAGTGCACTCCTGCCCAGCACCTCCTCTTTTCACATCTTATTTTTTTTTTTTATATATTTGAGGATGTTATACAGCTGTGAAATTGTGTCATCTATATTTCTGTAACCCTTGTTATTTGAATCTGAACTGAGGATGTTCTGTTTCGCCAAAAGTTCTCAGCTAACTTAAATGCAATGAAATAATGCTACACAGTTAATACCTTATATGCTATGAGAAACTTCATGCTCAACAACTCTAAGGTTAAGCCTGCAGTGTTGGAGTCTCTGTCTCTGCGTGTGTGTGCCACTTCATCATTTAGTGTAGAAGGGTGTTCACTATCACTTAGATTTAGTCAGAAATAATTTGGACAGTGTGAGCAAGTTAGGCTGCTCTTCTGTTTCACCAGCAGATTCTTCAAACTGTTACCTGGGAACAATTCTGACTGGGTGAGTTATTGTCAAATAAAAAACGCCAATGAAAAGGTCTGGGTTAGACCCAGACCTGGTTTGCCCCAGGGACCTGATTTAAGTTCAAGATTAATTAGGAAAGCAGTTTCAAAAAATATAGTATTAATTGTTCTGTAAGGGAAGAGTAAACTCAGAGTTGAGCCTCTTCCAAGGTATCATTCTTGGGGAGCTCCCCTGCTGTGGCAGAGCACTTTCAAGGCCAAGTTGACAAACCAGTTAGAGAAATGAAACAGGGAAATCTGCCACAGTGTACTCTCAGGTCCTCTGTAAAACTTGAAGCCATCACACCTTGCCCACTGATTGGAAGAGAAAGGAAAGTACTGTGTTGCTTCCATGGTAAGACTTGGACAGGCAGATGTGTGCACAGAGCTGGTCTGAGTGCTGAAGACAGAGGTATGCAATATTATTATACGGAAACTCATTTTCCCCCAAATGAAAAAAAAAAATCATGTTATGTTCTCTTCCTTGACATGAGAGTGAGGTGATTCCTGTGCAGGGGTGTTTTTTGCAGGTTTTATAGAGAGTAAACGTGCGGAGCCAGCTGGAAGCAGCACTGTGAGGTCACTTAAACATGTTTTCAGGTATGAAGATGACTCAGAGAGTAAGGCAGGCCAGGTCCCACTCTGATGTCCATGTTTGGACGACCGTTCTTTGCAACTGAAGTTGGTGTTGTTTGTAAATCTTCATCTCCACTTGGGTGCTTTTTCTGCAATTAGAGGGTTCTAACGCCAGATGGCACCTTTGTTATAAGCATAAGGTCAGACAAGCTGGACTTCTCACCCAACATAGGAGCATGTGTGTGTGGTCTGTGTGTAAATGTATAGATGTATGTGTATGTATTAGGTGTGTGTATATTTACATATGAATTCTTTATATATGCATGAATGGTTTTACCAAAATTTTAGCACAGGATAAAAGAGCATAGACCCTGACTGCTTAAAATCGAACTCCAGCTCTGTTACCTATTACCCTTGATTTCAAACAAGTTATGTAACCTCAGTTATATGCACCTCAATTTCCTCAGTTGTGAAATGAAGTTGATAATAGTTTCTATTTCATAGGATTATTGTGCAAATTAAATGAGTTAATGTATTTAAACACTTAACATAAAGCTTGGTATACTGTAACTCTAGATAAGGGTTAACTATTTTTTTTTTCTTCTTTTTTTTAATTTTTATTTATTTATTTATTTATTTATTTATTTATTTTTATTTTATTTTATTATCATC
>NW_006198305.1:2485441-2493699 GCF_000334495.1 Tupaia belangeri chinensis
GAAGGGCCCGCGACGTCCCGCGGTCGGACGCAGCCTTGGCGCCCGCCCGCCTCCTGCCGCCGCCCAACTATTTTGTTTTTAAGTTCATTTATTTTATTTCTTCTATTTCTTCTATAAGTGTGTGTGTGTGTGTGTATGTGTGTGTGTGTGTACGTGAGAGAGAGAACAAGCACTCCCAACAGGGTCTCCATGCCACGATTCATCTCCAGTCTCATCTGGCCCAGATCATAGGCATGTGTGGGCACTCAGCATGTTCAGAGCAGTCCTAAGATCCAGGTCCAGTGAACCCAGAAATTTTCTTATGTGGGCCCAGTTGTATGACCACTTGATTCCAACTCTGATTATTATATGATTTATTAAAAAGTTGTTCTGTAATTGTCCTCCAATCAGCAATTTCACCTCTTTCCTAGTGAGTAGTAGCTGTATGGAGTCAGGGAGGATTTAACTACCCCACAAATGCAAGTGAGGACTCTGATTTGTATGATCTCATTGGGATGATCTGTTTTGTCCCAGTGCCTCTTTCTGGTAATCCAGACATAAGTCAATCAGTACATGGCATTTTCCTGAACACTGGAATTTGTGCAAGTGCAGAAAGGGGTGCTGACTTGGATAAGAATAACAAAATTTACTTGGAGGTTTTCTGGAGCTTTGGGGAAGTGGGGTTGCTTGTGATGTCTAGATGTAAACCCTAGGACTGCTGCAGTTCTTGCTACCATAAGGGAAGGCAAATGAAGATGTTACTGATTTCACAGAAGAAAGAATAGAGAGACCAAAGGAAGCCATCCCTTGTTTGTTTTTGTTTGTTTGTTTGTTTTGTTGTTTTTGTTCATGATAGAGTGTGTTCACAAGCATGAGACAGAGAGAGAGAAAAGCACTCTCTGTAGGGTCTGGTCACTCCAAGATCCCCTTTGTTCAGTCATCCAGCTCACCGGGATCCTGGACATGTCTATATGCACTTGGCTTGTTTTAGGCTGACAGGATCAGGGATTCAAACTGTGGTTGGCTTTGCCTTCCAGCTCCACAGTCTGGTACTCTACCAACTGCACCACAGAGGCTGGGCTGGAAGCCAATTCTTAAAGACATCCCGGGTCAAATGGCTTCTGAGTCTTGCCTCATCTCTGATATTTATGACATCTTGTTCATTCTTTAAGACAGTTTGAGCTGGTCTTTCTGACAAAGTCCCAGTTGATGCGCAATCAAATACATGCCACTATTGGTCATTACTGTTCCTATAAGGTGATGTTACCAGAAATAGAAAAAGATGCAACATTTAAAAAACCTAGAGTCTTAAATAAATTAAAATAAAAAAAATCAGTCTTGTGGTTACACTTGCCCCTTCTTACTGTTCCTTAGATGCAATTCATAATTCTTGGTTCTTCCCTCCTTTTCTTTTAATGCTCCAGAGAACATGTCTTGCTTGGCTCTTTGAACTCACCTATTTAATTCTGGGTTGAAATGCTGACATTTACTCATAACATAGCTCTATGAGTAGGTGTATAGTAAGACTCTCTGATGTTGTAATCCCCTTACAATCCTGGCCGTAACTTGTTTCTTAGTCCTCCGTCTCTGCTAGAATTGAGCATCTAGAAAAGTGGGGAAATGCAAAAAGGCATAATGCAGTTTTTCTCAAAGTAGAAAGTCAGTTCTACTGCCTAATAATCGATAAGGAAGTTAAAAACCAAGCCAAACCATAAAGATTCTGTAGTCAACGCAGTTTGAAAAAAATAGGGTTTAATAAAAGTAATTATGATTAAGTGTGAGGATATATAGTGATTGAATGTGTAAGAAAAAAAAAAACAAAAAAGTAATCATGATTTTTCATTGCAATACCTATAGAGCACTTAAAATGTAAAACATGGGGCCAGCAAATGGCATAGTGGTTAAGGTGTGGGACTCCCATATGGCTGACTGCAGTTCGAGTCTTGGACCTGGTGGCTTGCTTTCTCACTTTCCCTTTCTCTCTGGTCAAATTTAACAACAACAACAACAATAACAATAAATCCAAGTAAAATAAATAAACAATTTTTTTTTTTGAGAGGTTTTTGCTATAGGGCACATGTGCTCGCCAGAAAGACAGAGAGACAGAGAGACAGAAAGTGAGAAATCACCCCCTGGGGGATGGCCATGCCACAGTCCCTTCTCTTCCATTCTCCTCTTGGGATCTTGGGCATGCATGCACATGTGCCTGGCATGAGTTAAAACCACTGCGTCCAGGACTTGAACTGCGGTCAACTATATGGCAGTCCAGTGACAGCCATTACACCAACTGCTGGTCCCGTAAATAAACAATTATTAAAAAAAAAAAGTAGAACACTTGGGCCAGTCTGTGGCATGGTGGGTAGGGCAGCTGGATACCACATGACTAACTGTAGTTTGAGTACCAGATCCAGCAGTGTGGAAAGCACACTGGGCATGTGTGAGTGCATACCCAACATCATAGAAGAAAATGGAGGAGAAGGGATTGCAGCATGGTTGTCCCCCTTGGGGATGATTTCTCTCTTTCTCTCTGTATCTCTTGGGAGAGTGCACACATAAAATTGCAAATTAAAAAATAAAACGTAAGACATTTTATTAGTTTTGAAAACTATTGTCAAAGAAAGAAAACACTGACATCTTAGTGTCTTAACATTAAAAAAATGTGTTTCTGACTCATGACATGGTCTAGTGCTAGAGTTCTTGTTTTAGAGGTTACATCCCAGAGGTAATTCATAAAGCTTGTCTCCATCCATTAGAATTTCATCATCCTCAACATGCAGCTTTCAAAAGCACTCTAGGCTTTCTTTTTTTTTTTTTTAAGTATACTTACATATTTCTTTTTAAAGAGAGACCCTCCAATAGGGCCTTATCATTCTTCCATCAGGCTCTCTAGCCAGCCAGGATTACAAGGGTGTGCACCAGGTGGTTCAAGTTCACCTGAGATTCAAGCACAGACCCTCTCATATGGCTCCAGCATTGTGCAGTAGGGCCCCACTGCCCACGCCACAGCAGCTGAGTTCAGGTTCATTCAAGGTTTATCTCCATTCCATGCAGTTGGAAGAGATGAAGAACAGGGAAGAAGGTACATGGGAAGTTTTTACAGGCAGAGCGAGAAAGTGGCACACATAACCTCTACTCCTAAGTTGCTTTCCTCTTGATCAGAACTGTCACATGACCACACCTGAGGTCAGGGATGCTGGGAAATGTGACCTGAATAGGTACAGAACAGGAAAAGCAAGTGAATTTTAGTGAGCACGTAGTAGTCTCTGCCACACACTTGTTTTAACTCTGTGAGAGACCTGTAGGGCAAAGCTTTCTCAAACTCACTTATCCACAAACCTTCCTCCTATCATCCTAACATTTATCCATTCAAGTATTCTATGGGACAAATCAAGTGATTATTAGCTTTCTTAACCACTTCTACTGATTTTGTATTTGACAGACCTTACTCATACTTTTTTTCATGTATTTGCTTATCTCTTGGAAGTAGTTTGGGTCTAAGCATCAACACTCTCTCCCGTATAGTCATTGCCTAGGACCATTAAAATTCCACTTGACTGGAAACTGTAAGGTTTTCCATTGGCCTCATGGTGGGTGCCTTCCCCTATATCCCAGTGCCTTCTTGCATTTTCCAGGGTCTTCTCTCCTAGCATTCCCCTTCCCATTCTTAAGGCAGTTATTCAAAGCATTATTCATCTTCTCTTCTATTTAACACTCATCATCATGAAGTCAGAAATCACTGACAAGCTTCATACTTATTTTTGTTTTTGGTATTTACATTTTAACATAGGACAAAACATAAAAGAAGGAGAATGAGCTAATGGTGGCATTTCACATATCAGTGATAGGACTGGGAGATGTGCGGGAGGGACAGTATCATAGCATGTTCAGGACGTACACGCAGCGTGGGTATCTACCTCCCAGGCCATTTACGAGGTGAGGCCTGACCAAAGGTGCCTTGGTATTTCTTCTAGGGAAGGCATAGCAACCCTTAATTTGGCCCTCATGCCATTTCTCTGCACATATTGATTTTATTACAGGAGGGCAGGATTTTCTTCCTAGGCAAGTTTATGAGATGTCACTTCCCATTACAACGATTACAACAAATTTAACAAGTTTAATTTCCTTACCTGTTTTATTCCACTTTGGCCTCAAACCTAATTTGTCAAAATGTTGGAGTACTCTTAGATTATTATCCTGTGTAAAAATATGACCCCAAATTTACTCTTCTCTTTCTAATCCATCTATTCTAGATACTCAGTTCTATTTGTACCTGAGCATATAGGACACGACAGGAAACAAATTATTTCACATATCTAATAGACCTCTGATCAAAGTTTGAAATTATCAATAAAAATGAATATTTGGGAAAATAAGCATTACATTTTGTGTTGTAACGTGTAGAACTTGTTTGTCTTAACGTGAGTGGAGGAAGCTGTTTTTAAGAACTGCGTTTCCTCCAGAAGGTTGCATTTTATTAATTTGTTCCAGAAATTTTGCCAAGACAAGTTACAAAATTTAAGTCGTAATTTGTACACAAATTTGGAGAGACTAACACTTAATAAAAGAGGTTTTATAATAAAAAAATCCTGATTTTAGAATTAGTATTAATGTATACTCTGGTGGAATACTGAAGGATTTTTCTTTTTTTATATTTATACTACATGGTTGTATAGATGCTTATTCGAGATATATTTGAGATTCAGTTTTAGGACATTTATTCATAGTAAATACATGTTTTGTTTTTAAAGGCCAGGTCATATTTAATTTGTATTATCTGATCTTAGAGAAACTAATGGCTATAGGAAAAAGATCACTAGGAGGTAAAGCCTCAAAATATGCTTTTTTTTTTCTTCTTACCATTATAGGAGCTATCTGTTTTTAAGTACAAAACTATATTTTTGGTCAAGGCCACAACTCCCATATACTGCTTTGCAAAAATGAACAGACACAGAAAAGAGAAAAAATGATTGTTTTTTTCACATTTAATTTATGAACAATGGACATTTTTAAACAAGACATATGTAACACCATATTGCATTGTTGTTTAAATAGAAAAAAACAGAGGCACCTACAATCCTCAGATTTTCAGGAAAAGCAATGAGAGTCTATGTTTTACCATTGACTCTCCCTGTTCTTTGTCAAGATCTCCAGCTACAAGTTTTCTTTGATTATACAGATCCATCCAAAAAACAAGGATGATAATCAAGGAAGATTCATTATATTTTTTAAAACAATGCAGATGAAAAACTTTTTGACACAGTTAGTTGTGGTGAGATACATATCTAGTTCATTGAATTAAACTCTCAGTTTCCTGCCTACCTAACTTATATAAAAACCTTGACGTCACCAGACTCTTGAGTTTACTTTCTCTTTCCCATGTTAAACTTATGTCCAGTACATAGGCTATCTATAACACTCATTTTGATGAGAGTTAGATTTTTCTATAATAGTTTACTAATTTTTAAAATAAAGGCTATGGCTCCAAAACTTGAAAGCTTACTGTGAAAGCTATGAAAACACATTTGTTCAGCTGGGGCCACATTGAACATTTCTGCTTCCTTTGGATTCATCTGACTATTGGTGAGCCTAAGGTGAGAGTGAGACACATCAATTTAACATAGAGTTGGGGTTTGCGGAGGGTTGCACAGCACTAATTAAAAAGCCACTGTGTTTTTATGGCAGGAATCTGGAGGGCTGCACTGATTTCCTGATGAACGCTGACAGGACTATTAAAGCTGTGAAACAACATCACTTGAATATGGCATCGAATGAAAGCACTAGCTTGGTTATGCTGCTCTTGGGTGTTACTAGCTGATTAAACTAGAGCCACAAGGAAAATCATCTTTGGGCCATGCATTCATTTTCTCAGCTTTTTTTGTTTGTTTGTTTCTCTGCAATGATTTCACAAGGTTGGTAGTTAGGTTTCTTACTGCAGCCTTTAAACTCCATCCGTGGCAAGGATGAGCCAGTGGGCCTCTGGGTCTTTTAATTGCTCCAAGACACCTGGTATGCTGTACAAAAGAGTCTTTTTTTTGTTTTGTTTTGTTTTTGTTTTTGAGCTGTGATTGTGACTGGTTGTTTATGTGTATATTTCAAGACAGACTTGATGTAGGCCAAATCAATTTATACTTTGTTGACATCATTCATTTTGGTAAATCTTTACCTTCTCTTAGACTCAATTTTCCTTAACAATTAAATTGTCATAATGACACTTTCCAAGTTTATTGTGCAAGTTAGAGATATAAAAAAAATGCCTAACATAGGTTCTGGCATAGATTAGACACTCAACAAAGGCTTTTAGTATTCTTCTTCTTATTATTATTAAAGCCCAGTGAAAGACATCTGTAGAAATTATTTGCCATTATTGTCAGATAGAAGAGGAGCTTTGGAGAGAGAAATAAACTCTTTTTCTACTAGCAGAAATGAAACAGAATCTGAACAATTTCTTGGAACTAAACTTTAGGCATTTGGTAAGAATTGGCATACCTCTTTGAAGAACTAATTTTGATAGGGCTATGTAATTTGTCTTTATAGTACTTTTTAATAATATTCCATGAGAAGTTAAATAAGATTCCTCCAGTCATTTCACAAAATGTGTGATCTGAAAGTTATTTAAATCAAGAACAGATAATATGAGAATGAGAACATAGCACATTAGATAAGAAGGTTACAGCTAAAGCATCACATGTCTTTTCTAGTGAGGTGTTAAAGTATTAAATTAGGAAATTGAAAGATGCCGCCACTTTATAAAAATAATTTAGTTAATTTTATTATTAATTTGAACATTATCTTAATTTGCTATAGGGCATGTGTGCTCACCAGAGAAAGAGAGAGAGAAAAAGCCAGCTGGCAGGTCCAGAACTCAAACTGTGGTTGGCCATGTCGGAGGCCAGTGTCCCAATCACCTCTCTACCTGCTGGGCCCAAGGTCTCCAAGTTTTATTTTCTGACATTTTAAATCCTCTAATGACAGTACAATTAGTTGATGATAACAAGATTCTTAATTTATTATTTAAATAAGCAATTCTCTATTCATTTTAAGAAAAAATATAAAATTCAGAAAATTCTCTACACATGAAGATATTTAACCTAGTCATAATGAAAAAAATAAATTTCCAAAGATGGGAAAATAGGACAATTATACTAAATATCATATAAATCCATATTTGTATATGTGCGTGTTATTTGTGAGAAGCTTAAAGGGAAATAGTTTACACACAGAAATATACAAAATTATGTATAAATTATTATTTTAGGGACTAGCAGTTAGCATAATGGCTATGTCCCTGGACTCCCATGTAGTCAACTGTGGTTTGTGTCCCGGACGCAGTGGCCTAAACTCACACATGTGCATGCGTGCCCAAGATCCCGAGAGGAGAATGGAGAAGGGATTGCGGCATTGCCATCCCCCCTTAGGGGGTGATTTCTTGCTTTCTGTCTCTCTGTCTCTCTGTCTTTCTGGCAAGCGCATGTGCCCTATAGCAAAAGCCTCTCAAAAAATTATTATTTTAAATACTTAAAATAATAATTAACAAAAATAGCTAGAAGAAATTTATTGTACTATATAAATTTGTTGATTTGACCTGTAGAAGGTCTATTTCACATACTTCAACCTAATACTAACACATGAAAATCTCTGGAACATGATACAATTTCCAGTAATAGTCTGAATTTTTGTAATTTCCCATTTTTACAGAAACATGTTCAATTTTTATAATTATGAAAAGAATTTTTAATAGAAAATAACTTAGCTCCCTCAAACTGTACTAATTTAGACCAAATTAAAAAATAAATTAGATGTTCACTTTGGCAGTATTACTAACATGCTACCCAAATGCTTTACACTACAAAATAATCCAAGATCCTATATAAACTGTTTAGAAAAACTTTTTAATGCATGGCTGAGCTGGCAACAGAGTAAGGAAATCCCCAGCAGCAAAACATGAAGCAAAAATGTAAATCCTGGGAGAAAAATCTATGACTGCTCTCAGGGCATCTGTGGTTTTCTGGAGATCCAGCGATTAGGTTTTAATGGCCTCATGGGGCAGAGAACAAATCTTAGTGTCCATATAATGTAGGGAGTCAGATCAAAGACCTCCATATGGAGCCAAGACCCTATTCACTCAAAAGGACCACAAAACGTCAGTGAAGTGCAAACTAGAGGGAAATCCTACTTTACAAGGGAAGCTTGACTATTTTAACTTCAACCCTGGGTGGAAGGAAAAAAACAAAGTAATAAAGAAAAAATAGATTTTTTTTTTTTTTTTTGGGGAGATTTTT
>NW_006198305.1:2493943-2526224 GCF_000334495.1 Tupaia belangeri chinensis
TTTTTTTTTTTTTGAGAGGTTTTCACTACAGGGCATGTGCACTCACCAGAAAGACAGGCAGAGACAGAGATAGAAAGTGAGAAATCACTTTCTTGGGGCGGGGGTTGGGGGGATGGCCACGCCACAATCCCTTCTCCTCCATTCTCCTCTTGGGATCTTGGGCACGCACGCACATGCACCCAGCATGAGTTTGAGACGCCAGGTTCGGGACTTGAACCATGGTCAACTACATGGGAGTCCAGTGACATAGCCATTACGCTAACTGCTGGTCCCCCTTTTTTTTTGAGAGTTTTTTTGCTATAGAGTGCGTGCACTCGCCAGAAAGTGAGAGAGATACAGAAAGCGAGAAATCACCCCCCATGGGAGATGACTATGCCATAATCCCTTATTAGAAAATAGTTTTTAAATTGACTGCCAAAAGCAAGTATAAATTCTTTCTGGCAGAAAGAAACTTCAACTGCAGTCCTCCATTAATTCCTTCAGATCAGATTCAGATAATAGATTTAATAGTCAAATATCACAAAAAAGTGTTAAACAAGAAATAGGACTGAGATTCAGCAGAATCACCCAAGAGGTGATCCAAATAGGCAAAGACTTAGATATCCAAATTATCAGATATAGACTATAAAATGAACAATTTTTTTGTTTTCTTTTTTAAAATTGATTTATTATCATCATAATCTTGTTTATATTACATTGAATAACAAATAACTTTGCAGTGTATTACATTGCTTTTTCAAAAGGGAATGCCATGCATATCAGTCAATACAGAGACGTTAAAATCCCCACTTCATTATTTAATATCTTTTCATTTTTTTTCACCATCATCATTATTATTATTCCAATTATTTTTTAACTAGTCGATCACTATTTCTCATTTTGTTTGTAAAAAGACTTTACCCATCATGAAATACTTCTCAGGCCAATCCAGTTGAGAATACTATACGTGTCGTCATCAACAGATAATAAACCATATCTGTGTCCCACTAATGTCATCACTCTTTATTTGTTCTCTTGCTATCTTTCTCTATCCTCTTCTCTTCACCCCCCCACATTCCACACTGTCTTATCCTCATTAAGTATTTTCACTGCTTTTATGTCCTCCAGTATTTTGCTCTCTACCAGAGTGCGGATAGTTGGGATAGAGTAAGTGGATACATACAATATCTTTCTTTCATAGCCTGGCTTACTTCACTTATCAATAGATCTTCCATATCTGACCACTTTCTAGCAAATGCCAGGGTCTTGTTATTGTTTATGACTGAATAGTATTCCATAGAGTATATATGCCACCCTTTTCCAATCCATTCATCAGTTTGTGGACATTTAGTTTGGTTCCATGTCTTGGTGGTCGTGAATAATGCTGCAATAAACATTGATGTGCAAGCACTTTTCTGATTGAGCATTCACCTGTCTTTTGGGTAGATACCCGGAAGTGGGATTGCTGGATCAACTGGAAGTTTTATATAAAATGAACAATTTGTAAGTTTAAAGAAATACAAAAGACAATGTAAAGTGTAAGATTCAGAGAGACTCAAGGATGATAAGGCATGTATTTTTTCTTTTGTTCTGTTTTACTTTTTAACTTATTTTATACATTCAATCACTGTGCATCACTGTAGCTTGGAAAATGAATTTACCCAGCATGGATACACTTCACACCAGTCCAGTTACAGATATCATACATGTTATCAACAGATAATTCATTTCTGTGTCCCTTGATAAGGTACATTTTAAAAATATTTTACCAAAATTTTTATTTTTTGAGTGTTATTATTTTAACCATCACAATGAATATAAAGTAGATTTGATTCATATGATCTTTTTTTAAAATAATTTTAAATTTTATTCAAGGGCAATTATTTTTAAGTTGAGGCTTCTGAGCAACTCAAGGATTCAGGTCAATTAGACCTGAAAAACATAGCTGAAATAAATAAAAATTCGGTTTTTTCGTTTGATTTTTTAGATTTTTGCCATAAGGTGCATATGCTTGCTGGAGAGAGATAGCAGAAGGGAAAGTGGAAAATCACCCCCCAGGAAAGACAGCCAAGCTGCAATCCCTTTACTCCATCCTTGTGGGATTTGGGGCACACACAGCCTGATTTTCAAGCTGTCAGGTCCGGGGTTAGAACTGTGGTTGGCTATGTAGGCATCCAAGGCCTTAACCACCACACCATCTACTGGCCTCCAAATCAGTTAGGTTTTTTTTTTTGGAGAGGTTTTTGCCATAGGGCACTTGTGCTTGCCAGACAGACAGAGAGACAGAAAGCAAGAAATCACCTCCCAGGGGGGATGGCCACGCCACAATCCCTTCTCCTCCATTCTCATCTCAGGACCTTGGGCACGCACGCACACACGCCCAGCAAAAGTTTTAAGCCACCGGGTCTGGGACTTGAACCACGGCTGACTATGTGGGAGTCTAGCGACATAGCCATTATGCTAATTGCTGGTCCCCAAAACAGTTAGTTTTAAAAGCAAAATTAGACACATCTCAGGAGAAGGACTGAACTGGAAGGTGAAATAAAGAAATGACCAGATACATTTGTGTCAAAGATATGTAACTATGAAAGAGAAATCACAAGTCATGGATCATAAAATGAGAAGGTCCAACATACACATAATCAGAATTTTAGAATTAGAGATAGGAAAAATGAATGTAGATAAAGCAGTATTTTAAATGTTTACATTAGAAAAGAATAACTAAAGATTAATTAACTTGGGACCAGCCATTAGTGTAATGGCTATGTCGTTGGACTCCCATGTAGTTGACCGTGGTTCGAGTCCCAGATCTGGTGGCTTAAACTCACGTCAGGCACGTGTGCCCGCGTGCCCAAGATCCCGAGAGGAGAATGGAGGAGAAGGGATTTTGGCATGGCCATCCCCCATGGGGGGTGATTTCTCGCTTTCTATCTCTCTGTCTTTCTCTGTCTGTCTGGCGAGCGCATGCGCCCTATAGCAAAAACCTCTCCAAAAAAAAAAAAAAAGATTAATTAACTTGACAACTGAAAAGTTAAAAATACCAACAACACCATAAACCCAAAGGAAAGATAAAGAAAAAATAAAGATAAAAATCAGAAATAATTAATAAAGTAGAAAACAGAATCAATAAAACCAAAGTTTTTATTTTTAAAAGTAAAGTTACACGTAAAATTGTTCAACAACTGGTAAGACTGATTTAAAAATGAGATAGATGGGGGACCAACAGTTAGCATAATGACTATGTCGCTGGACTCCCATGTAGTCGACCACAGTTCGAGTCCCAGACCTGGTGGCTTAAACTCACACCGGGCGCGTGTGTGTGCGTGCCTAAGATCCTGAGAGGAGAACGGAGGAGAAGGGATTGCAACGTGGCCATCCCCCCTGGGAGGTGATTTCTCACTTTCTGTCCCTCTGTCTCTCTCTGTCTGTCTGGCGAGCGCACGCAAAAAAAACTCTCCAAAAGAAAAAGAAAAATGAGATAGACGGCAAAAAATAGGAATAAAATAGAGACATACATTCAGATGCAGAATAAGTTAAAAAGCTAAAAGAACATTATATAACTTATATAAATAAATGCATTGGAAAAATGTTTAAATCTCTTAAAATATACTTTAAAGTCAGAAAAAAAAGAAAAAAACTTGAATAGTTCCATTATTATAATATAAATTGACTTGGCCTGGCAAGTGGCATGATGGTTAAGGGTGCTGGATTCCCACATGACTGACCATGGTTTGAGTCCCAGATCTAGTGGCTTGCTTTCTCACCACCCTGTCTGACCCTCTCTGGTCAAATTAAAATGAATGAATGAATGAATGAATGAATAAATAAAGTTAAATAAAATAATAAAAAATAAAATAAATTGAGTCAGTGGTTCCAAATCTTACAAAGTGAGTGTTAGAATTAGATGATTTTTTACAAGAAAATTTTTCTAGTATATTTGAATATTCTAACATATTCTTCAAAGCATATTTGAATATGGTTTCAAATATATAAAGAAGAGGTAATTCTTCAAAATTATGAAGTAAACAGAAAAATAGAAAATACTCCTCAATTAATTTTATAGACTATTAAACCTAATTATCAAAATCAGACAATGATGATATAAAAAAAGGCAATTACAGGACAATCTCGTTTATTTTTCATATTTATTTCTTGAGAATTTTTACTATAGAGCGTGTACACTTGCTAGAGAGACAGACAGAAAGCGAGAAATCATCCCCTGGGGGGATGGCCATGCCACAATCCTTTGTCCTCCATTCTCCTTTCAGGATTTGGAGCATGTACACACATGCGCCTGGTGTGAGTTTCAAGCTGCCAAGTCTGGGACTCAAATTGTGGTCAGCGATGTAACCACTATGCAGTCTGCTGGTCCTGACAATCTTCTTTATTAATACATATGTATAGATGCAAAAGTTCTAAAGGAAATGGAAGGCAGCTTAAGCTCAATGAAATATATGAGGGTACCTCAAAAAAGGTATGGAAAGATTATGGAATTAAAGTATAAATTTAGTTTGGTGAAAAATAATTGAAATCCATATGTAGGTTTTTAATATATAGAACTACCATATAATCCAGCAATTCCACTCCTGGTTATCTACTTAAAAGATAGGTGAACACTCAGTTGGAAAAGCACTTGTGCATCTATGTTTATTGTAGCATGATTCACAATTGCTAAGACACGGAACCAACCCAAATGTCCATGAACAGATGAATGGATTGAGAAAGTGTGGTACATATACTCTATGGAATACTTTTCAGCCAGAAAAAGCAAGACCTTGGATTTGATAGAAGGTGGATGAAAATGGAAGATTTACTGCTGAGTGAAGCAAGCCAGGCTATGAAAGAGAGACATTGTATGTCTCCACTTAATATATACTGACTGTCCACACTCTATGTTTGAAACTGAAAGACTAGGGGATATAGAAGCATGGAAAATGGATATGGATACTAGAGACAGTATAGGAAGAGGGTGGGAGAAGGGAGAGAGTGAGAGGAAAGGAATCAAGGAGAAAATAGAGAGGCAAGACATTTATGGGACACAGAAATGAAGGATTTTCTATTGATGATAATGTGTATGATATCTCAATTGGACTGGTATGAAGTATATTCATGTTGGATAATTCATTTACAAGCTATAGTGATGTATGATGACTGAATGTATAAAATAAAATAAATTTTAAAAAGAGAGAAACAGCCAAGATAACAGAGAATAAGTTCTATGCAAAACTGGTTTAAAAAAAATGCATTTCTATGAACTTTTTGAAGACCCCTTGTACATCATTACTAGGCTAAGTTCCCTAGTGATGAAGTTGGTTGGATATTAGAAATCACTGTGATAGTAGATTGAAGAAAAAATCATGCAATCATCCTTCCCCACCACCTATGTAATAGGGCATGTGCACTCTCTGGAGAGACAAACAGAGAAAGGGAAAATGAGAAATCACCCTCTAGAAAACAACCATGCTGCAATCCCTTCTCCTCCATTCTCTTCTTGAGATGTTGAACATATATGCACACTTGCCTGGCATGTTTTTCAAGCCACTGCATCTGAGACTCAAACCACATGGTCAGCAATGTAGGATCCATTTGCATTAACCACGAGGCTACTGTCTGACCCCTTACAATCATCTTTTTAGATGCAAAATAAAAGCAATAATTAAGACTCAAAATCCATTTATATTAAAAATAGTAAACTAGAAATAAAAAAATCTGATAAGTGATATCTATTAGAGAACTACAGAAGACAGCCATTTACATTATGAAATGTTCAACCATTCTTTTGAAAATCAGAAGCAAAACAGTCATTTCTATTAAACAGTTTACTGTCTGTCCTAACTGTAACACAATAAAAGAAGAAAAATTAACAAGAGCTATGTAATTTGGAAAGAGAGGACAAAATTGCTGTTACTTCAGATGATAGAATTATCTACATAGAAAATAAATAGTTCATTTTGTATTAATAAGAATTTAGCAAAAGTGCTAGGCATAGGTTGATATGTAAGGGTCAGTTATATATTTATAAATGATAACAAGTAGTTTGGAAATGTATTTAAAAATATGCTTTACAATGGCAACAAAAATAATGTTCCAGGAGTAAATATAGATGTGCAGAACCGTTAGAGTAGAAATTATGACAATCTATTGAAAGACATTAGCAAGGTCTAGAGAAATGAAAGATATTACAACCTAATGACAAATATTAATACCTACATAAAAATACATTTCATTTTTTTTGGAGAGGTTTTTGCTATAGTGTGCGTGCGCTCGCCAGACAGACAGAGAGACACAGAGAGACAGAAAGTGAGAAATCACCCCCCAGGGGGGATGGTCACGCCACAGTCCCTTCTCCTCCATTCTCCTCTTGGGATCTTGGTCACACGCATACACACCTGGCATGAGTTTTAAGCCACCGGGTCCGAGATGCGAACCACGGTCGACTACATGGGAGTCCAGTGACATAGCCATTATGCTAACTGCTGGTCCCAAAATACATTTCATTTTTGATAGACTCAGTATCACAAAGATCAGTTCTCAAATTTATCTCAAGTCAATGCAATTCCAATAAAAATTTCAGTAGGATTTTTTTTTTTATAAAACTTTACAAATGAATGAAAAAATATGAATGGAAGAGTGAAGGACCTCAAATAGCTGAGCCAATCCTGAAAAGACAAGGTAGGAAGACTTAGCCTCACTGATACCAAGAATTATTACAATTGCAACCATGTGTTAATGAACAGTTAATTAATTACAGTTAATGACAACAGCATGCTTTTGGCAAAGGAATAGAATATTAGACCCATGAACCAGAATAGAGAAAATAGAAGCAGACTCATGCCTGTTTGGAACCTCAAATCTTACATTGTTGGCATCAGAGATTAGTAGCATTTGGTTAACTGGGTATCAGTAAGAGAACTATTATTGGATCCCTACCTCACATTATGTGAAAAATCTTATTCCACTTGGATTAAGGAAAAATGAAATGTAAAAGCCTTTAAGAGAAAATATAGTCCAATATCATCTTTAACATTTCAGGAAAGGGAAGAATTTTTATAACTAAAAAATATTAAAAGAAAACATTACTAAAAATAACCACATTGAAATAAAAAGTATGTTTTTTAAAAAATATCTCATATAGATATAGAAAAGAGAAGGCACAGTGTAGGGGAAAATATTTGCATCAGAACATAAAATTGGAAAAGATTGAATGTTATACAAAGATTGAATAATATACAAATAATGAAGATTAACAAGAGAAAAAATGGGTAAATGTGATGAATAAGCATTTCACAGAAAAGGAGATATTAATGATCAATAAGCAAGTGAAAAGATATTCAGTCTCACTGATGAAGAAAATGCTAATTAGAACTAGTTTAAATACTATTTCACACCCACTAGACTGGCAAATTTTAAATATGTAGTTAGCAATAGATAGCTGGTTATATTGAAAGAAATGGTTTATAAGGGCCTAAGTTGAAAGCAGGGAGACTGTTCAGTCACTTGTTTTACCTGTGGGGCTTTCAGTTATCTTAACTATTGTCTTAGTGTCCCTTAACTGAGTTGTATAAAGAAACATCATGCTGCTTTAGAAGCCTTTTCACTTTTTTTCCCTTTCCCTTCCCATTCGGTGACTCTGTGTTTTATGCTTGTGTTCTGTTATTTACATTCATTTCAGAATACCTCATCACTAAACTTTCCATAATTTACTCTGGGGCACTTGCCATTAATGCCCAACCCAGGATCTTTTGTTGAGTAGATCACACAATTTGTTCAGATTTTGCTTTGCTTAAAGTTTAATGCCTTATATATTCAATTTCTGGGGCTCTCCTTGGACTTACTGGGAAAAATGAAGTAATACAGTCAAAGACCCGTTGGGCTGCCATGGCACCCTGTTGATTTGTCATCAACAGGTAAACAGAAACTCTCTCTGTCACTTTTTTGTTTTTGTTTTTTTTGGTTGTTGTTTCTAAGCCATGCCTGACATCTTTCTCTTTTAAACAAGTCAGACAAAAATTGCTCCATACAGTTTTGCAGGTCCTCTTTGGAGCAGTTTACTTCCATTGATCTAGTCTTGGAACTACTGGCCCCAGCAGGAAAGTCAGAGAGGCTCCAAAGGACCACAGCATACCCTCCTCCCATGCTGCATAGTCTGTGCCCCTCTCCACCACACACACCTGCTGCTCCCTAAGCTAACATCCTCTACACTGCAACCTTATTTGAGAAACTCCCTGTGTGAAACCGGTGGGTGTAGAAATAGCAGGTGACTCCATTTCAGCAGTTTTGGTGGCCAGAGAAGAATTATTGCTTCCTTCACTTTGTGGCTCTGGTAAGTGCCCAAGAGGTGTAGTCAAAAAATCAACACATTAGTAATGCAGCAGAACGGGCTCCAGCTGTTTAACATGGCCCAGCTCAAATGTCACATCCTCAGTGATGCCTTCCCTGACCCCCTTCCTCTCCTAGCTGCAGTTTATTGGTGCCCTTAATGCTCTCGTAGCCCTTTGTTCAAACTACTAGGAGGGAATTTATTATTAATGTTATTTAACTTGTCAGAAATTGAATTTGAACATGGTAAAAAAAACAGGAGAATGGATTTTTTAGGAGGACAAATCCTACTCTTCTGCTCAGGTTTGAGAATGGAGTAAATCCCTCTTTGAACCTCAGTTATTTTATCTCTAAGAGAGATTGTGAGATTATATGAAGAGAGAAGATAATGCCTATAGTAGAAAGCCAGGCCTCCAGCAGGTATTTAACAAATGTCAGTTTCATTTCTTCACCCTTCCTGGTTGGGTGTGGACCTGTCTCTCCTACTAGCCCTCTAGGGAAACACCTTGACTAACTTAATTTTTCTAGCTTCCATCCCTAACACAATGCCCACTATAGGTGCTTAATACAAGTCTGTTGGTTTTTGGATGAAGGGAATGCCCTATGGAGTCCTGGAAAACATGGACCAATTTATTGGCCAGTCTCCTCTTATAATGCAGGCCTCTGTTTGGCTTGCTCCATTTTTTTCCCCCAAGCCTTTGATTTTTAGGGTGATGAAGGGAGACAGGGAAACTAAAATCCACATAGTTTTCAAAGTCAAGATAGATAAATGCAAACTCCTTGTTACTATTATACTAAATTACTATTCTTTGGAAAATTGTGAATTATAAATTAGAGGACCAGTTTGTTTGTTGAAAAGAAACTTGAGCTAGAATTCAGAGTCACTGTAGCCACGGGGAAGATTTTGACTAGCTGAGGTGCTCCAAGGGGAATGGTCATGTATAACCAATATGGATTTATGATTGAGGCCTCTTGGCCTGCTTCCATGAAAAAAACAATCCATTTGACTGAAGAAAAAAAGTACTTGGCAGGTATTGTATTGCTTTCATGCCTTCATTATGTGAATTAATTCCATGTCACCTCACCTAGCTTCAGACCAGTGTTTCACATGAACCATTCCCTCTGGCCTCACTGAATGTGGTGTGCAGTAGGTGGAAATCTCCTTAGGTATCAATTAGATAGACAGGTGATGTTTCTGATTTGTGAATGCTTTGCCCCTGTGGACATCCTTTTCTTTTGACTGTCTCTTCCACAGTACTTTCCAGACCAGTACCTGGTTGGGATATTTATAAAAACCTGACATTCTCCATTTTTCCAGTCAATCAGGACCCACTATAAAACAGGCAGTGTCCTGGGTGTTGGAGATGCAGTGGAAAGCAAGACTAATAGTCACTGCCCTCCGGGAGCTTCCCTTTCAGTGTGCCTATAACTCCTTTAATTTACTTCTATTTTTGGTATTTTAGCTTCACCTTCAGTTTCTATATCTGGTGGGGTTTTTTTTTGTTTGTTTTTTTTGAGAGATTTTTGCTATTGGGCATGTATGCTCACCAGAAAGACAGAGAGACAGAGAGACAGAAAGTGAGAAATCACCCCCCGCAGGGGATGGCCATGTTGCGATCCCTTCTCCTCCATTTTCCTCTCAGGATCTTGGGCACAAATGCACACATGCCCAGCATGAATTTAAGTCACTGGGTCAGGGACTTGAACTGCGGTTGACTACATGGGAATCCAGCAACATAGCCATTATGCCAACTGCTGGTCCCCAGTTTCTCTATCTGAATTCCATTAATGGTACGTTCCATTTTGCCATGTAAGGCTTTGATTTCTCATTTCTGCATGTTTTATTTGTCACTTTAAGGCTGCTGTATTGTCATAAACTTATAGATCTAGACAAGTTTTGGGTCCCTGTAGTCTTAAGGTACCTGGTGGTAGTTGTAGGGACTTGTCAGTCATATGGCGCTGACTCCCAGTTCACTACATTCACTTTGCATTATGCTGTCTCTCTGATTTCCCCTCTCATGCTTATCCTGAGGCAGATTTCCTTTATCCAGCAAACATTTCTGGATTCCAACTTCATATCAGCCTCTACTCTAGATACTGGAGGGTCAGAGATCTAGATCCAGGTGATTCTTATAAGGAGATCACAGTCTTCCTTTTCTTTGTGCAATTCCTCTCACTTGATTTTAAATTTCTTCATATTCTGATAAAATTTACTGGTTTTTCATATATCTTTGCCCAGTTTCTCAGTGTTTTGTTTCAGACATTAAAAAAATCAGATTTCACTTTTATTCTTATTGGTACATAAATATATACTGTGCTGACTGAACATTAAAAAAATTAGATTTCACTTTTATTCTTATTGCTACATAAATATATACTGTGCTGATTGACTTTCCTTTTCAATTAGTCATCCTGCATGGTAAGTAAGTTTGTATAATGAGCACTTCTCAGATTTTCTTATAGATTGATCCTAAACTCTTAATTTAAGGAAGTCACTTTTCATCTTTCCTAGCAATTATAGATTAAATTTCTTTTTACTACTAAGTGGTCAGGGTAACAGTGATTTGAACCATAGTGGCACATCAGGTACCCCTGAGGTGGGATTTTCTAAAAATGTTAATGCTGGGATCCCACCTGAAAAAAATTCAGAACATCTGAGTCTGGGGCCTAGACACTGGTACAGTTAAATGTCCTCTCTTGGGATTATGATTCTATAGGACAAATATAATTTCCTTCTATAATTTTTTTGCTTTCAAATTTATTTTGGGACAATTTTATTTTCTATTCTATTTTAAACTGCATTAATTTATTTCTTCTGAGTGAGAGAGACACCACTAAGAGGGTCCAGGTGCCATGATCCGTCCTCAGTCTCAGTGGGAGCAGATCACAGGCATGAATACCCAGTGTGCTCAGGGAAGTCCTGGGATGTGAATCCAGGAACTTTCCAATGTGGGTCTAATTGCATTACTGCTATGCCACTACCTGGCCTTCAGACAATCTCAATTTTTATATTAGCTCTTTGTGCGCACACTTCTAAGGTACAGTTAAAATATCTTTTGCTAGGGGCAACATAATTTCAGTCTTTATTTACATGCATCAAACCCATACATCTGTATTCCTATGGTAAGTTGTATGAATTGCCTCCAAAGTTGATTTTTCGTTTCTTCCAGTGTTCCATTTTTAGGTTCTGTGCACTTCTATTATTTAAATCTCATGTTATGACTTGATCATTTTATTCATGTGCATGATGCTAACATTTTATGTCATCTGTTCAGGCCCTCCTCTCCTTGAATATCCCCTTTTTTTCCCCTTTGCTGGTTCAGGCTCAGGGTCACTATGTTCTTTCTACAGACTTGGAATTAGAGTTCCCTACAGAGGGCTACTGTTTTTCTTACAGTAGTTTTCCCTTGTCCAAGGTTTTGCTTTCTGTGGTTTCAGTTACCTGTGGTCAACAACTGTCTGAAAGGTGAGCTCAGTAAACAAGACATTTTGAGGGGCCAGATAGTGGCGCAGAGCTAACATAATGCTCCGTGACACTGATCCACATAGGAAAATGCTGGGTTCATCGCCCAATGCAGTGGATAGGACTCAGGGTTTGAGAACAAAAGCCCTAAGATTAAACCTTTGATCTGCTAATCACTGATGTTAAATTATTATTATACTATATTTATAATAATTGTACATTCACTTCTTTGATCTTCTCAGTTTTCTCAACTGAAAATGGGGTAATACTGTCACCCAGGGTGGCTGTGATACTTAAACTGAGCATTTATGTGCGTGAGTAAGGTGTTATTCATTTTTCTTTTTTTTTGGATATGAATTTCTCAGGCCAAAACTCAGATGTGTGAAAGTCAAAGTTAGATATCTGAGGCTAAGAGTGGTGTGCAGTATGGCAACCCTTTTGGAGGGGTGCCTCTCTCTTTTCTCTTCATGGGAGAAATAAGAAAAAAACATATTTCGAGAGAGAGATCACATTTGTATAACTTTTATTACATTATATTGTTTTAATTGTTGTTTTATCATTAGTTGTTGGCAATCTCTTATTGTGCCTAATTTAGAAATTAAACTTTATTATAGATATGAATGTATAGGAAAAAACATAGTGTATATGGGGTCTGGTAGTATCCCTGATTTCAGGCATTCACTAGGGGTCTTAGAATGTATCCTCCATAGATTAAAAAAAAAAAAGGGACTACTGTATTTGATTTTTTCCCCTCCAAAACTCTCCTACTGACTTAAATTTTCTCCTCTTAAAATTGATTCTTTTGGAATAAGAGTTTTTATCTCCAGGGTTTTGATATCTAAAAAGAAGTAACTTTCTAATTTTCTCTACTGTTCTCTTGCTGTATCTCATGGTTATTCCTAATTTTTTTTTATTTTTTTGGTTATAAAAACATGAAATTTATATTCATCTATTCTCTCCCTTTTGTTTCATCCAAAGCCCTTTCTGCTATCCTTTTTTAGTTTGACTTGCTATAGAACTCATCTCCCTATTTAATTCACATGACTTCTCTAGCTATGGATGTAACACCTAAAGCCTTTTAGCCCTATGCAAAAGTTCTGATAAATATTTGACCCTCTCCTCCCAGTATCACAAACATCACTCACAAATATATTTTTCTCATATAAATCCCTAGACTATTACTTTTAGTGAGACTGTTAATATATTATACTGTCTAATTCTGTCATGCCATCACTTTTATTCACTGTTTAATTCATTAAGTAAGTGAGCCTGGCATTGCCACGTAGTTCTATGAATACATCTCTTTTCTTTTCTTGGTACAATTTGTCTAAGAAAATCCTATTTCTCTGTGGTCTTGGAAGTCACTACCAAGTCCTAGACATAGGTGACATGAATTACTGAAATAATTGTGTGTACACACTATAGTCCTGGGACCCTGGTATAAAATATTACTTTTCATCTAGTCCATGCCATTTGTCCTTTCTTTGGATTTTTTTGGACTTCACTCAGCTTTTAGTTTTAGAGAGTATCTTTCTCCTGCCCTTTGTCTATGTTGCTCTATTATCAATTGCTTCCTATGTGAAGCTGGTGGGCTGACTCCCACCGACTTCCAGCTGCACAATCTAATGCATCCCCGGAGTGTGGCATCTCTGTGTGCTCAAGCTTTGTTTTCCTTGCTCCCCCTACTCAGAGCTGCCAATATGCCAGGTCTGTCAGATTCCTTCTGCCTTTCCTCCCAGGTATAAGGTATGGTTCAACTTGGTGAAGCTGAGTTTCAGTTTTACTGAGAAAAGAGCCATTTGATGTCAGCTGAACATGGAAAACAGACTCCCACTCTCATTCGTTCAACAGCTTTTTCTTGAGCACTTGGTCTATGCCGGGCACTTTGTTAGTATAGCCTGAACTTACAAAAAGGAATAAGGTTTACACTATGACCTTGAGAACTTTCAAACTAATGGCAGAAACAGTAAAGTACACCTATAGTTAAAGTATATCAGCAAATATGCTTCAGCCATTAGAAAAAGGAAAATAATATAGGGCTGAAGAGGCCAGGTTTTGAAGTCAGACAGACATGGACTTGAATTTGAACCTTACCACTCAGAAGCAACATAACTGGGGGGGGGGGGTCATGTTCCTTAATGTGTTTGCACGTGTCTGTCTGTCCACCTGCCTCCCTCTTTCTCTCTCTCCCTTCCTTTCAATGCCAGAGGATATGTGTGTGCATACATGAGAGGAAGAGGAGCAAGAGGGAGGAAAAGAGAGAAGGAGCAAGAAAGAGAAAGTACCCCTCAATAGGACCCAGTCATGTAACAGTCCCTTTTCCTCCATTCTGTATCCTGTCAGGATTCTGGATGTGCACACCCATGACTATTGTGCTTTTCAAGTTAATGGGGCTAGGACTTGAACCCTGGTCAATCATGTGGGATCTGGCTCCCTCTATATAGCACCTAGCCACTGCAATATGGGGCCAGGCTTAGACTTCCTGTTCTTGTCTATAAAATGATAGTTATTATGCTGTAAGATTTTCATGAGGATTTTGTGAATTAATAGAGGTTAACTACTTAACCACTTAGTAAGTGCTTAGCAAATCTTGGTTTTAAAGTGATATTGCTATGCATGTACAAGCTGCTCTGACAACATGATGGGAGAGTCAAAGAAGATTTTGGGAAGAGGTAACACTTAAGTTGAGTTTGGAGGGACAGGTAGACAGTAGCTAAATGAAGTGAACAGAAGGAATTCTAGGCAGAAGGCACAGCACATACAAAGGTATGGAGATGTGAGTTAATGATGAATGCATGAACTCCAGGTAGTTCATTATGTATAGATGCGCTAGAATATTCCATGATGTGAATAATGGTGATTGCAGGAGAAAAAAGATTAAAACTCATTTCAGCAGAAGAACCAAGATGTATGTCAATAGTCTACACAAATGATGTATGACAGAAATGCAACTTCAAACTTGCAAAGATATGTAAGACATTCCCCTAATATGTAAGACAGGAAAGGACTGCAGGACTTAAAAGAGAGAGAAAGAGAGAGAGAGAGCGAAAAGGGAGGAAAGGGAGAAAAGGGAGAAAGAAAAAGAGGTGGCAGAAATAATTGTACCCTGACACTCAATTAGAAACATGACATAAAAAAGATATGACTGTCAAGTGAAAGGGTCACAAACTTTCAGCCTATGCCCTTCCTCAGATGCATGGCCACCAAAGCCCATATTCTCCACTGCATTAAACTTGCAGCTAGTCCCTTTCCCTGCTTTTTGTTATCAGGCACTAAGTAATACGGTTTAAGATCTTAATGAAAGAGCAAAGCGACTTGGTGCTATGACACCTGAAGCTAACATTTGTGTATGAATGACCTGCAGAAAAAAAAGCAATAAGCAACCTAGACGTGGCTGTGCTGTGTCCTGTAGACACCCAGAGTTGAATTTGCACAGTCATTGCCAGAAAAGCACACCACACCCACATGTCAAAACAAACATGATATCCAGGGGAGGAAAATCAAGGTTTCAGTTGTTTCTTTTCTTCCCTCTCCAAATCCCAAGAATCCAGTGAGTTTTAATAACACTTCTAAAATGTCAGGAGAAAAAAATCTTACTTTTAGAAAGGTTGGAACAACCAAGGG
Source organism: Tupaia belangeri chinensis (assembly GCF_000334495.1). Taxonomy (NCBI): domain Eukaryota; kingdom Metazoa; phylum Chordata; class Mammalia; order Scandentia; family Tupaiidae; genus Tupaia; species Tupaia belangeri. The sequence goes on from NW_006198305.1 coordinate 2,509,329, forward strand.
GGTCTTTTGTGGGGTCTAGTTTCACTCTGGGCCCCTTGGGGATAGTAAGGATGCAGGTGTGCCTTGCTTTAAGAAAATGCGATGAAAAAAATCAAGCATGCAATAGGCTGTAGGAGGTGATTATTCATATGATAATATGAGTTTTAAATTTTATCTAAATTGTGCGTTTGCTTTAAAGCAGCAGTCTTTTTCCTGTGACTCAGTTTCCATTTTTCAAATGGCTTATTTGCTAGAGTTCAGAAGAGAGTGTTGAAAAATGTAGTATTCAAGAATGAAATACATCATTTTTACTTCTGGAAGATATACAAACAACAAAGGCTAAGTTTTTTGAAATGTTGGGATTCTTTGAGAAAATCAACACTATTTATTATGTGTAAGGCACTTTACATATGTGATAGAGCCAATATGTATTAAAGCATAATTCTGATTTTATTTCATTTTTCCTTTTTCTCAGCCAATACTACTGCTCTCTTCATCTTCCAAAAGAGAGAGATCTGAATTTATAGCCAGTTTCTTACAATTTATAAATCCATAATCTGGAAAGTGGGCAGAAAGAATCAAGACTAGATGGTTCAGGATGAAAGTAGGAAGGACAAGAATGTGAGAGCTGGTACAGAATACAGTATTGGCAAAAGCAAGGGGACCCTAGATATGCTATGGACTATGAGAAAATAGGAACTTAAAGAAGTTATTAGATTTCCTATGTTCTCCAAGTGGTACAAAGAAAGATTAAATTGCTTATGAATCCCGGATGATGCTACTTTGAATGTGAAAATACATTGACGCTGCAACAGGAGGTTCTGAGATTTATTTGCTGTCATTTAATCCTTCAATAACCATACGAAGTGGGTGTTTCATTTTCATTACACAGATGGAAAGACTGATTTACAGAAATGTCCAGAGACATGCGTAAATCACATATGGGCACACCACAATCCCTTCTCCTCCATTCTTCTCTCAGGATTTTGGGCATACATGCACAAGCGCCCAATGTGAGTTTCAAACCACCAGGTCTGGGACTCGAACCATGACTGGCCATGTGGGAGTCTGGTGTCTTAACTACTATACTACCTGCTGTCCCATTCTATCTTTTAATGCTATAACTTTAGGTATTTAATATGTCTTTTTTATGGGAGCTATATGCAAACCAAGACTAAGCATTCTTGAAATGTTGGGAATCACTGAGACGAAAAGTCGTACTTATTAAATATTTATCACAGGGTGGGTAGAGGATGAGGGACATGTATAAATATAAATATACATTTCATAAAAAAACTAATAGATAAATCAGTAAATAGCAATATAATCTTATAATAGAGGAAATAGCTAAAATACTTAAAAGTATTTTGCCATATAAGAAGAATGGACACTTGGGTTGAGTTCTTATCTTAGCTGTTGTGATTAATGGTGCAATAACCATGATTGTGAAAATGTCTCTCTGACAGTGATTTTCTGTCCTTTGGTTGTATACTTAATAGTGAATTTACTGAGATGGTAATTCTCTTTTTAGATTTTTGAGCCTGTCTTTTCAAGCCACTGGGTCTGGGACTTGATCCACTCAGCCTGCCATATGAGATCTATCCATCTCAACTACCATGCCACTGGCTGGCCCAAGGACAGATGATTCTATACTACCTGACATACTCTAGCATCTTAGGCTGAGGCTGAAAGACTTGGAGCATAGAATGCCATAGTGCATGCAGTGTGAATCATAAGACTAGGGACCAAATGGTAATGAGGATTGAATCTCAGGTGAAGCCAGCATGGAGAGGAAATGGCGACTAAGGACTGGGTAGTACAATGTGCATCTCAGCAGATGCCTCTGTGGGGCATCCAGTGACCTAAGTCAGGAACACCTCTGGATGAGATGGCACTATAGAAAACCATGAGGATTTTGGATGTCTCTTCCCAATACCTTCTCAGGGAAATTTATGGAGGAATACCCAACTGAGCATGTCAAGATTCTTTTTTCCAAACAATAAAAACTTCTGGTTAACATAAGGAAAATGGGAATTCATGGGAAGGATACCAAAGAGTCCTCAGAATCAGTGAGCTCAGTGAAAGGGCAGAACCCCTTCAGCCAAAACCATGTACAGGAAGCAACTGGTTAGATGGTGATAACATGGCTGGTATTGTTATGTTCAGGAATAGACATAGAACATCACTGCAGTCAGTTGTCACTACTTCAAGAACAGTGCTTTGGAAGCCACTACTGCTGCCAGAATGAGTGCTCTAAGGCCTCTCACTTATTACTCTGTTTTGATGTCCGGGGTAGGACTGTCCTATTGGCCAACATTAGGCTCCATTATTGTGGCATCTTTCATGCCCCTGCTCCACCCAAAAGAAGAGGATATTCATTTATATAGTGAAAAATGACAGTGTCCATCATTCTTGACTGAGAATATCTTGAAGCCACTTGATGTACCTGGAGCTAACTCATTTTATTTTCTGGTACTGAAAGGAGTAAGAGCTTAAGATACAGTCTAAATTCAACCACAGGAAAAGATAAACTTTGATTTTTTACATATCTGTGCTTTGGCCTAAGAAATTCATATTTGCTTAATTAAGTAAATTGAATTATCCCTTACTCAGGCACATGAATGCCCAGTGTAACTATCATGGCCACCCTGGGTGGCAATATTACCCCATTTTTAAGTGAGAAAGCTGGAGGGCAAAAATAATTAAGTGACTTTTTTCACACCAAAAATTGACAGAGCAGCTATTAAATCTTGGGGCTTTTGTTTCTAAGTCCTGAACCCTATCCACTACTTGAAATTTATTGTCAAGATACTAGAGCCAGAGGGTTACTAAAGTAAAAAATTCAAAAAAATCTTGTCCTTTTTGTAGTACTGTTTTCCTCTTCTATTAGAACTGAAAGGGGAGTCTGTACATGGGTCTGGAATGCTGCAGTTTTCCACACACAGTACTGATGTTTAATAAACCTGGCAGAATTCATCCTTCTTATCACATAGTTATGCTATGTGCTAGAGAAACACAATTGGTTAGAAATAAATGACAAGGTGTTCTTGGCCTACCCATGTTGGATTCAATGACCTGACTGAGTTCCTTTTGTTCCCCTGTGCTTCCTGGGTATCAATAGGAAGGGATGAGAAGAGAAAAAAAGCTATTTTCCAGGTAATCTCGTCTGCTGCACTTTCCCCTCACTGTTACCTCTGCGTAGCTAGGTAGAGTACTTAGGAAAACAGGAAATGTTTAAGACCAGAACTGTAATAGATGTAAGTAAGAAACATATCTGTTTTCTATTAAGGAGATTAGCTTCTCTGTTGGGATTGTTGTTATAGGACTAGGTCAGGGAGCTGCTTGAGGCTGACTGGTGCCTCTTCTGAGTGGGTGGGCTTCCCCCTCCCAGTTCTGTCTCTGAAGGAGGTGGTCTCTCTTTCTAAATGTGCCTTCCCATGATGGAGTTAGATTGATCAGATACCCTGCTTTATGTAGTGATATAATAGGGAGTAATGGAGATACCTTGCTTTCAAGACTTTAAAAAGTAATAATGAAACATTGTGTTCAAGTATTTTACAGCTGTTCAATAAGGCTGATCCTGTGTTGAACTGCAAAATAATTATATTTTACAGTAAAAATAAGAAACTTAAATTGGTTTTCCACATATTAATAAAATGTAATCTCTTACTTATGTTAGCCTCACATAGGATTACCATGTGTTAAACATTCGATGAATAGAATGAGGACTCTCTAAAGAAACAGATACAATCTCCATAGCTCGACAAACTTGATTCATAATAGACTATGAGAGTGCAGTGAATAGTGGTGTTGAAAAATAATTGACAACTAATTGTAGCTATTCATTTATCCTCCCTCCCTCTTTTAAACTTCCATTTTGATAATTTTCAAACAAATACAACAGTTGGGAGAATTTTGCAATGAACTTCCATGTATCTATCACTCTAAAATCTCCATAGCTCGACAAACTTGATTCATAATAGACTATGAGAGTGCAGTGAATAGTGGTGTTGAAAAATAATTGACAACTAATTGTAGCTATTCATTTATCCTCCCTCCCTCTTTTAAACTTCCATTTTGATAATTTTCAAACAAATACAACAGTTGGGAGAATTTTGCAATGAACTTCCATGTATCTATCACTCAGCTTTAAGAACCACCCTTCAGCCACCTCATTATTCTCAAATGCCCTTACCTCACACCTTTTAGGGAGATATTTTAAATGAAAACCCAGACATTATGTGTTTACACCTATAGAAGAGGGATTTGAAAAAAAAAATCTATAACCACAAGACCATTATCACCACCCCCACCACCAAATTAACAATTAGTTCATACTATCATCAAATTCTTAATTTGTATTTGGATTTTCTCTCTTCTGAGCTTCCTGTAAGTTTCTTCTTAAAAGTTAATTTCTGGCTTTAGAGTAGTGCTTTCCTACTCTGTTAGAAATATAACCGTTGACATCCTTCTCTCTAAACCCCAATTAATATAGTTCCTAAATAATTTACATCTCTGTTAGTTCACTGAAGAATATTTAAATACAACTAGCATTATAGGAGGTGAATAAAATGGACAGTGGCCTTGGCTTTGAAGAACTTACAGTTCCAAGGAGATTGTGGTGGATTTGAATGTCCCTCTGACGCGTTACACTCAGCATGATAAAATCAGTTTTACTATCTTGTCTCTAAAAGCCAGTTCTCCTTTAGGTCGCACCCGATGTCCAACAGTGACCTTACCGTTGTTCATGCTGCTCAGGCTTCACACTGTTGACTCTTCTTCTTTACTTTTCATATTCTGTCAGTTCTGAATCCTACTAATTTTCTTCTGAAATGTTTTTCATACATGACTTTTTTCTCCTAGGAAGGCAGCCTTCTCTGATGATTCAAGCCCAATAAACTGGTAGAATTTAGATAGGTCCTGCCTTCTCTATTGGGGAAAACTGAGAGAGACATCAGCACTTCTGAGTTTATGAAGTCCAGCACTTGCCAGGAAAGACTTCAAATGAGGTAGATCCAACGATGAATATATAAGAACATGGTAGATGAAGCCCAAGTCATAAACAGCACCATGGGTACCATTTGATGGGTATGGCAAGTAGAGACGGGAAGAGGAATGAAGCTGTGACTAGGAATGTCAAGAATGAGATAGGGCAGGCAGAAGGCATGACTCAGGGGATCCATTTAGAATCTTACTTAGAAGCAGAGAATCAGTGTTCAATTACCTCCTTTACCTAATAGTTTGCCATTACTAAGTGTCAAGTTACTACAAATTTAGCAGCTTCAAATGAAAATAATTTATGCTATCATTTCTGCAGGTTAGAAATAAAGGTAGCTCAGGTGGTTTATCTTCTTGGGGTCCCATAAGACTAACAAGGTATTGGCCAGTCAGTGGTCTCATTTAGAAGCTGGACAAATCAGTAACCAATTTCCTCTCTCCTTCTGGTTACCAAATAATAAAAAAGACCATCTAGAAATGATCAGGATGAATTTTACTTTCTCTGCAGTTTTTCTAGCACTGATACTAACAATGAACTCAGTTTTTCTACCTGTTCACTCAGCTTAAACAATGGGTTTAGTCTTCTTGTTCATTATATAAGCCCATGCTCTCTATTTATTAAACACACACAGACACACACACACACACAAACACACACACACAGAATCTTTTATAAGTGTGAAACAATGTTTTTCTGTGTGTGTGTGTGTGTGTGTGTGTGTTTATTTAAATTAAATTCTTGTAGCTTTATGACCTCACCCCATTGAAAATCAAGATGCTAAGAGTCATTGCCTTTTCTCATTCATCTTGGGGCCATCTGGAATATTTAGTATCTTTAACATGTAATCACATCAATGATAAACTTGCCAGTTGGTTTTCAAAAAGGTTTTTTTTTCTTAGTTTACAAAAATTATTAACAATAAATACCTTTTCAACTTACGATATATGCTCATGCTTTCTTATTCTCCTTTTTTTCTAAAATTTTCAAGAGTTTGCTAATCCTAATTTTTATTTCTGAAGTTAATATTCAAAAAGGAGGATTTTCAACAGGCTGAGTGATTACACTAAATACATGACTGAACATTCATAAACGTACTGCTCAGGAGAAAATAATCCGTCAAACCAGTGAGGACCATTTTCTTTTCTTAGTAGGGGATTGAGGTTAGTACCTATTTATTTCTTAACGTTTTAGGAAACATTTTCCTTTTGCTTTGCTTTGGATCTATTTTCCTATGTAAGTTAGATTTTTAAAAATAATACATTTACTAGAAACTCATCTGTTGAGGATGTTTTGTGGTTTTGTCAACTGTGTTGGGGAGAGATGTTCACCTGTTGAAATATCCATTTTGTTAGACAAATAATAATGTGATTGAATATATAAAAGAAAATGAAATGAAGAATAAATAAATTAATTAAAAAATACATTTGCTAGAAACTAAAATCTGATCCATCCACCTTGAAAATTATTGTCAGCCTCAGATAAATAGGGTTCTTAGAAAACCAAAGCAATATTTATTGTTGTTTAAAGGTGACATTTACAAGCTTAGGGAATACTGTCTGACCAAAGAGAGATGACAAGACTAATTTCTGTATTTTCAGGTTAATTTCCCAACTCAGAAACTACTTGACCTAGTGTTGACTTACACAGATGGCACCTTAAACAAAACTATACACTTAAAAGACATTTCTACTTGAGACTTTAACATATTTGAAAATGTGTATTTCCTTCTATCCAGTACTTGAATTGGTTAAGAAAGAGGTAGGAAAGATTTAAGTGCACCTGTGTTTTCATCATTTCTCTCTCTGTCTTTTAGCAGATAGAGGCAGGGCAAAAGCAGTGGTGATCAGAATGTCTGGTCTACAATTGGTGCTGTGTACATAGTTTTTGAATGAATGAATAAGGACGGCATGAAAGCAGGAAGGCTAAAATATCCTGGAGTGGTTGGTTTTTAGCTTCCCTAAGTCAGCAGGTGATCTTTAAACAAGAAAAGAACAGCTGCTTCCCATCACCTTCCCTGAAACTCTAGCAGTGAGTGTTGCTGTGACCTCAGTCTTGCTGGCACTTACTGTACAGGGAGGACGTGCAGGTTCAGAAATCTTGTGAAATAAAGTCAAGAAAATTTACAGGATGCTTGCAGGGCAGGGGGTACCAAAAAGACCAAATGAGAGTTTATATAGTGACTCTACCAGCAAAAACTTCCCCTGGTGGCTGGCCGTGAAGTCTAGAATCTGGCTTCTAAAGTCATCAAGAGTGACACATGTTATTGATGGCACCGCTTCCTGGAATCTACTTGAGTCTTGCAAATTTCTCTCTCTTTCTCTTTCTGTGTCACTCCCCCACCACATACCTCTTCCCTCTCACACACACTCTCCATCTTCCCGTACTGGTGGTGGACAAGTGTAGAGAAGGTGATTTTACCTAGAGTCTGCTCAGGTGAAGGGGCAGCCTCTCCTGTGATAGATGCATTTGAACTCAGGGTCGTACTCCAAGAACATCTAAAGATGATTCAGCATCAGCATGAGGTACTTTGAGTTTTTTGGCATTTTCTAAGCTACCGGGGAGGGGGACAAAAAGGTGGAAATGAATCACTTCATGTAAATAAAACTTCAATAGTACTTTTCTGGAAAAAAAACAGAAACAGCCCATCATAGAAACGACTCTGTGCCAAGAGGGAAATACGCACAGAGCAGTTTGAGCACTCACCAGGTCACCTCCTGGGATAGTCTGTTTTTGACCCTGGGCAAGAATTGGGATTCTTCAGGCAGAAAAATTAAGAAAGATAAATATATGAATAAATAAGAACCATGACCATTGAATGTCAGATCAAAAAATAAAATAGTTACACAGGGAGATGTTGAGGAATTGCCTTCCTTCCAGAACTTGAAGATATGGTTCTTGGATTTTGTTGATATTATTGTTATTACTATTATTTTCAGAGAAAATTTGCAGTGGCTAGTGGTTAGTGTTTTTGCTCCATGGCCTGCTAAGGCTGGTGTGAGGTCTTGATTTTTTTCAAACTGGTTCCTCCACCACGCTATATTGTTAAGTCCTAAAATTTCAAATGCTGCCTTGACATTTTTGAACCTCACAAGACCCAACTGTAAGTTCCCGTGCTCTCAACAGAAGTGGACATGCTGACAGATCCCTCCTTAGCTAGATCAGCTGCATTCAACCAGTCTGCAACTTAACAGGCTTCACTTCCCTTTGGGTTCACGAAATTAATCAGATTCCCTAATCACCTCCTCTTGTGGGAACCAGGGAGCCATCTCACTCTCTTGATGCTACAAAGCTGGACTTTTCCAGCCCTAGCTATTTGATCTATTCCCAGATGCATTCTCTGGGTGGCTCTGCATGGCATGTACTGTCCTCTCCCCTAGGCTGTGAGGATAAGTGACTAATAAACTACTGTCGGTGTCATCCATCCAATGTCAAGTGTCATGTGTTCAGCTATCTCCTTCTATGAAGGGAAAGGGATCCTTTTTCCACCATCAGGGTATATGGGAGGTGTTAGAACATGAGCATGCTCATGACTTCTCTGTGCTGGCCACTGTTCAGTTTGTCCAGTGACCACAGACCTATTCAGCTTTCTGCAGGTACATGGAGAATCAATATATAGTCAGAATAAAGACTCAATAGGCATAGAATTGGCCTTCTGATCCTCTGATTTTGGGATCCAGGCACCAGGCAAGGAAAAAGAATCTGAAGTTACTCAATGAAAAAATTGATTCCATTTTATTTCATCTTTATATACTTGTATTTCCCCACATTGAACCACAGTCTAAAACTTGCAATATTGGAGCCAGCAGGTGGTGTGGTGAAGGTGCTGGATTCCCACATGGCAGACCTTTGTTCAAGTCTCAGATCCAGTGGCTTGAAAATGACACCGGCCATGTGTGTGTGCATGCCCAAACTCCCAAGAGAAGAATGGAGGAGAAAGGATTGTGGTGTGGTTATATGTCCCCCACTCCCAGGGGGTGATTTATCACTTTCTCTCTCTTCTCTCTGGTGAGTGTATGCACCCTATGGCAAAAACCTTTAAACAACGAACTTGCTTTAATTGACACAAAAATGAAAATTTATTTGCCTATAATAATGTGTATGGTCATGTCTTAATTGTGACTGATATGCACTGTATACATGCTGGCAAAAACCATGTTGTACACTGTAAAGATGTATAGTGATTAAATGTAAATAATAAATAAATAAATATATATAAAAGCAACAATTTGTAGGATTCTGCAAACATCTATTTTATGTCCCAGAATCATAGTTCTTGAAGTCTCTTGATGGCATTGCTTAAGATAAATTCTGTATAGAAACGTCGACATGGAAAAACAATGAAAACATTAGTAAAATTAAACTAGAATTCAGAAACAAGATATTTTCAGCTTAATTAAAACAACCACAATGTTAAAAAGAGGTTAAATCACCCTGATTGCAATTATCATTTTATATTTGGCCTTGTTATTGTTGATGTCAAAGAAATTTGGTTCTCCTTTTCCCATATAGAACCTCAAAACACCATTAAGTCTATGGAATATTTTCTTTAAACTGGTCAATTTGGTGGAGTAATTTATTTAAAATATGTTTTTAAAACTATAGCTTTCTCTTAATTTTACAAAATGAGTAATGCAAACTGGGATGTAGAACTCTAAAGTCATTGCAAAAAAAAAATGCACAGCAAAACTGCTATTTTTGGCTTTTAATTCTTACCAGTTTAAATAAATATATATAAAAGCAACAATTTGTAGTATTCTGCAAACATCTATTTTATGTCCCAGAATCATAGTTCTTGAAGTCTCTTGATGGCATTGCTTAAGATAAATTCTGTATAGAAACGTCGACATGGAAAAACAATGAAAACATTAGTAAAATTAAACTAGAATTCAGAAACAAGATATTTTCAGCTTAATTAAAACAACCACAATGTTAAAAAGAGGTTAAATCACCCTGATTGCAATTATTATTTTATATTTGGCCTTGTTATTCTTGATGTCAAAGAAATTTGGTTCTCCTTTTCCCATATAGAACCTCAAAACACCATTAAGTCTATGGAATATTTTCTTTAAACTGGTCAATTTGGTGGAGTAATTTATTTAAAATATGTTTTTAAAAATATAGCTTTCTCTTAATTTTACAAAATGAGTAATGCAAACTGGGATGTAGAACTCTAAAGTCATTGCAAAAAAAAAATGCACAGCAAAACTGCTATTTTTGGCTTTTAATTCTTACCAGTTTGCCAACTTGTTGCAAGTTATACTTATCAAGGGATCATATGCTTTTTTCACCTTGTTTCATCTTGAACCCTCAAATGCTAACAAAGATGGTGAATGGTATTTGGTTTAATTAGCTAGAGTTACCATTGCTTGCTATATCTCCCAGCTCTCAATAGTTCTAAAAATAAGCTTCCTTTGAGTCCAGCTTTTAAGTGACATAAAGTGTATTCACAGGAGAGAAAAGCATTACTTAAGTTATCTATATTTGTTTATATTTTTAACTGGGCTGCTTTATTACACAGTCCTAAGTATATGTTATAAAAGGATAGATCTATAGTGAATTAGCAGAAACAATAGGCCTTTCTTTGAAATGACTCTTCATGGGAAACCTTAAAAACAAGAATATTTCAATTTTACAAAAAATAAATTTTTAATGAAAGTAATTTTGTTTTTAAAGGAAGTAATTGTATTTCACTCTCTTTCTGTGAAATTTGAGACATTTAAAATGGAACATCCAGAATATATAGTACACAGGTGCAGTTATTTTTTTAAGCAGGACATATTTAGTGAATAGCATTTTGGTCACTGGAATTAAACAGTTTTAACTTATTTTACACAAAAAAACCCCAGACTCTCCAAAGGATAGACTTTTGTAAAGAATTAATAGTCAAAAGTCTTTGTTGGCCAGAATTCAAAGAAAATAATTGCCAAAGTCAGATATAAAGCAACAGACCATATGGTAGGCAGAATTCTAAGGTTGCTTCAAAGATTCCCTCTGCTCTAACTCTCCATGGTGTATAGTACTGTGCAATCGCTGGAACTGTGAGTATGATGAATTTTACTCAGTGATTAGGTTATGTCATGTTGAATAGTTGACTTTAAGGTGAAGAGATGATCCATATGGAGCTGATCTAACACCAAGGACTTTTTCTCTGGCTGGTCACGGAAGAGAAAGAGATTTAAAGCGGAAGCATTTGATACTAACTTGAAAATGGAGGAACATTGGGAAACAGCAGTTAGCGTAATGGCTATGTCGCTGGACTCCCACGTAGTCGACCGCGGTTTGCGTCCCGGACCCGGTGGCTTAAAACTCACGCCAGGCGCGTGTGCGTATGTGCCCAAGATCCCAAGAGGAGAATGGAGGAGAAGGGATTGCGGCGTGACCATCCCCCCTGGGGGGTGATTTCTCGCTTTCTGTCTCTATGTCTCTTTCTGTCTGTCTGGCGAGCGCACGCGCCCTATAGTGAAAAAACCTCTCAAAAAAAAAAAAATTGGAGGAACATGGAGCTCCTATCATTGCAAGAAACTAAGTTCTACTAACAGCAAGAATGAGATTGGTAGCAGACTTTTCCTTAGTGCTTCTACATAAGAACTCATTCTAGCCCATACATTGATTTTGGCTATGTGACCCCCACCACCCCCAGAGGAGAACTCAGCCATGTCATGTCAGTCTTCTGACTGTAATACCAACGGGTATTAATTTAAGCTGCCCAACTTGCGCCAATTTGTTACACAGGTATATAAAACTAATACAGAGCATAAAATTATATTTTATGGAAAATGTGAATAGGAGTTTGCTGATTCTTTCTTCTGCTTTATTGTGTCTGGTGTTAATCTCTATTGAACTGTGGTTTAATCATTGCATTTTGTTCTTTTTAAAAATTTATTTTATTTTATTATGATCATAATCTTGTTTATACTACATTGAATCACATATAACTTTACAGTGTATTACTTTTCTTTTTTTCAGAAGTAATATCATGTATATCAGCCAATACTAAGGCATTAAAATCCTCATCATCCTCCTCAAATAGCTTTACATTATTTTTTCCAGATTATTATTATTTCAATTATTTTTTAAACATTCACTATTTATCATTTTGCATGTAAAAAGACTTTACCCAACATGAAATACTTCTCAGGCCAGTCCAATTGAGAATACTATACATGTCATCATCAACTGGTAATAAATCTGTGTCTCACTAATGTCATGCCTCTCTATTTGTTCTCTTGCTATCCTTCTCTATATTATTCTCTTCTCCTGCCACTTTTCACACTGTTTTCATCATTGGTAACTATTTTCACTACTTTTATATCCTCCAATATTTCTATCTCTATCATAAAGTATGGATAGTTGGTATATATTAAGTGAATACATACAATATCTTTCTTTCATATCCTTGCTTGCTTCACTCAGCAATAGATCCTCCATTTCTGACCACTTTTTATCAAATGCCAGGGTCTTGATTTTTTTTTTTAATGGCTGATTAGTATTCCATAGAGTATATGTACCACACTTTTTCAATCCATTCATCAGTTTGTGGACATTTGGGTTGGTTCCATGTCTTAGCAATCATGAATAATGCTGCCATGAACATTGATGTGCAAGTGCTTTTCTGACTGAGCATTCTCCTGTCCTTTGGATGAATATCCAGAAGTGGGATTGCTGGATCAAATGGTAGTTCTATTTACAGATATTATTTCAGGAACCTCCATATTGTTTTCCACAGTGGCTAAACCAGTTTACATTCCCACCAACATTGTAGGAGAGTTCCCTTTTCACCACATCCCTACAAATACTTACATTTTTTATATTTTTAATCTTTGCCATTCTGATGGGGCAAGGTGGTGTCTCATTGTGGTTTTAATCTGCATCTCCCTTATGATGAGTGATGTTGAACATTTCCTCATATGTTTTTTGTCTGTTCATATGTCTTCCTTAGAGAGATTTTTGTTCAGCTCATTTTCCCATCTTTTAATTGAACTAATCATTTTTTTCTTGCATAAGGTTCTTGAGTTCCCTGTGTATTCCAATGATCAGTCCCTTGTCTGAAACATGGTTTACAAAAATATTCTCCCATTCAGAGGGTTGTTAATTCATACTTGTTACTGTGTCCTTTGCTGTGCAGAAACTTCTTAGTTTGATATAATACCTCTTGTCTATTTTAGGGATTATTGCCTGTGCTTTGGGAGTCTTATTTAAGAAGTCTTTGCCTGCTCCAATGTCTCCTAGAGTTTCCCTAGTATTTTCCACCAGTATTTTTATAGTATGAGGTCTTAGATTCAGATCTTTGATCCATTTTGAGTTGACATTTGTTAATGTGAAAGATGGGCATTCAGTTTGATCTTTCTGCAAGTGGATACCCAGTTTTTCCAGCACCATTTACTAAAGACATTCTCTTTTTCCCAATGAACTAACTGGTATCCTTTGACAAAAATCAGTTGGCTGTAATTGGGGGTTATTTCTGGGGTCTCTACTCTATTCCATTGGCCCACATATCTGTTTTTGTGCCAATACCATGTTGTTTTGATGATCACAGCTTTATAGTATATCTTGGGATCGGGGAGTGATATGCCTCCCACTCCACCCTTCTTGCTCAGGATTGCGTTGGCAATACGAGGTCTTTTATGATTCCAGACAAATTCTATGATTGTCTTTTCTAGATCTGTGAAGAATATCTCTTGTATTTTGATTGGAATTGTATTAAAAATGTAGATTAATTTGCGTAGAATTGTCATTTTGATAATGTTAATTCTTCCAGTCCAGGAACATGGGATGTCCTTCCACTTTTTAATGTCCTTATCAATATCTTTTTAAAGATTTTCATAGTTTTCTTTGTAAAGGTCTTTGACTTCCTTAGTTAGGTTTATCTGTAGGTAACTTATACATTTTATGGCTATGGTAAAAGGTATTCCTTTCTTCAGTTGAACTTCATTCAATTTGTTGCTCATATATAGAAATGCTATAGATTTTTGTATGTTGATTTTGTATCCTGCCACTTTACTGTATTCACTTATTCAAGAAGTTTTTTCATGGAGACCTTTGAATCTTCTAAGTATAGCATCATGTCATCCGCAAATAAAGATATTTTCAACTCTTCTTTGCCTTTTTGAGTGCTTTTTTATATTATTTTCTTTTCTGATTGCATTAGCTAAGACTTTCAGCACTATATTAAAAAGCAGTGGAGGGACCAGCAGTTAGCGTAATGGCTATGTCGCTGGACTCCCACGTAGTCAACTGCGGTTCGTGTCCCGGACCCGGTATGACAAATTACATGATTGTCTTTTCCAGATTTGTGAAGAATGTCTCTAATATTTTGATTGAAATTGTGTTAAATATGTAGATTAATTTGGGTAGAATCACCATTTTGATTGTGTTAATTCTTCCAATCAAGGAATATGAGATGTTCTTTTCACTTTTTTATGTTTTTATCAATATCTTTTTAAAGATTTTCATAGTTTTCTTTATAAAGGCCTTTGACTTTTGTAGTTGGTTTATCCCTTGGTATTTTACGCATCTTGTGGCTACAGTGAAAGGGATTCCATTCTTCAGCTCTACTTCATTCAACTTGTTGTTCCTATATAGAAATACTATAGATTTTTGGATGTTGATTTTGTATCCTGCCACTTTACTGTATTCACTTATTACTTCAAGAAGTTTTTTCATGGAGTTATTTGTGTCTTCTAAGTATACTATCATGTCATCTGTGAATAAAGATATTTTCAACTCTTCTTCACCTATTTGAATGCCTTTTATATTGTTCTCTTTTCTGATTGCATTAGTTAAGACTTCCAGTATTATATTAAAGAGCAGTGGAAAAAGTGGATAGCCTTGCCTAGTACCTGTTTTTAGCGGAAAAACTTTTTAGCTTGTCCCCATTCAGTATAATTTTAGCTGTAGGTTTTTCATAGATGTCTTTTATTGTGTTGAGAAATGACTCTTCTATACAATCTTACTGAGGGTCTTAATAATAATCTTGTATTTTATCAAACGCTTTCTCTACATCAGTTGAAATGATCATATGGTTTTTTATCTTTCTTTCTGTTAATATGGTGTATTACATTTATGGTCTTGCGTATGTTGAACCACCCTTGTATCCCTGAGATAAAGCCTACCTATGTTGTTGGATACAATTTGCGAGTATCTTGTTGAAAATTTTTGCATCTATATTCATCAAACCATATTGTTCTGTAGTTGTCTTTTTGTCATGTCCTTATGTGTTTTGGGAATGAGGATGATGGAAGCTTCATAAAATGAATTTGGAAGGTTTCCTCCCTTTTGAATCTTTAGAAATAATTTTAGTAATATTGGGATTAACTTTTCCATAAAAGTTTTGTAGAATTCAGAAGTGAAGCCATCTGGACCTGGGCTTTTCTTTGTCAGGAGGTTATTTATTACTGATTCAATCTCCTGACTTGTTTTGGGTCTATTCAGGTTCTCTATGTCCTCCTGATTCAATTTTGGTAGATTATATGCACCCACAAATTTGTCCATCTCCTCTAAGTTCTGTTGTTTTTTGGCATATAGTCGCTCATAATATCCTCTAATGGTATTTTGTATTTCTATTATGTCTGTTGTAATGTTGCCTGTTTCATCACATATTTGATTTATCTGGTTTCCTTCTTTCTTTATCTTTATCATTCTAGCAATGGTGTGTTGATCGTTAATCTTTTCAAAGAACCAGCTTTTGCTTTCATTTATTTTCTGTATGTTTCATTTATTTTCTATTTCATTTGTTTCTGCTTGAATCTTTATTATTTCTTTTCACCTGGATTTTTTGTTGTTGTTGTTGCTGTTTTTCCAGTTCCTTGAGGCATGATGTTAGGTTATCTATTTGCCACTATTCCATCTTTTTCTTATATGCACTAGTTGCTATGAGTTTCCCTCTTATGACTGCTTTTGCCAAGTCTCATAGATTATGGAAACTTGTGTGCTCATTACAATTTGTTTCCATAATATTTTTGATTTCAGACTTAATTTCTTCAGTAGTTAAGAAGTCATTAAGAAGTAGGTTTTTCCGTTTCCATGTGTTTGTGCATTTTTGAGGGTGTTTCTTGTAATTAATCTTGAGTTTAATTAAATCATAGTCAGAGAAGATGCTGGATATAGTTTCTATGCCTTTGAATCTGAAAAGGCTTGATTTGTGTCCTATCATATGATCTATCTGAAAAGGGTTCATACTGGGGTGAGAAAAATGTATATTTTGTGGTCTTAGTGTGGAAAGTTCTATAGGTATCTAACAAGTCCATTTGATTTATAGTATCATTTAGGTCCTGTATCTCTCTATTTTCTGCCTAGATCTGTCTAAAAGAGATAATGGGGTGTTGAGATCCCCAACAATTATAATGCTGCTCCCTATCTCTCCTTTTGGCTCCAGCAGTCTTTCCTTCACATATTTAGGTGCTCCTGAGTTGGGTGCATAGATATTTATAAGCGTTATGTCTTCTTGCTGGATTACCCCATTTACTCTAATATAATGCCCTTCTTTGTCTCTTCTTAGAGTCTTTGTCTTGAAGCCTATTTTGTCTGAAATCAATATTGCAATTCCAGCCCTTCCATTTGCATAGAATATCTTTTTCCAGCCCTTCACTTTTAGTCTATGTATGACTTTATCCATAAGGTGAGTTTCTTGTAGGCAACAGATAGAGACTTTCTGTTTTTTTATACATTCATCCAGTCTCTGTCTCTTAATTGGAGAATTTAATCCATTGACATTCAATGTTATTATAGATATTTCCAGACCTGTTCCTATCATTAAGTCAGCCATTTTCCTGGATGCTTTTTGTTCTCTTATAACTGTCCATCTGACTTTTTAGTTTTCCTGGTATAGCACTCCCTTCAGAGCCTCTTGAAGAGCTGGTCTGGAGTTGGTAAATTCCTTCAAATTTTGTTTATCTGAGAATGTTTTTATCTTTTTTTCC
>NW_006198305.1:2527609-2541869 GCF_000334495.1 Tupaia belangeri chinensis
GGCTGTTGGGACCACCAGCCACAGGCACCCTGGTGTCCGGCAATGCTGCTGGCTTGAACAGGTCTCCCAATAAGGTGGGGAGGGGTCCAAGTTTGTCTTAAAGTCCCAAGAAACAAATCCGAAGCCCAAAGATGAGTTAGGGGCAGGGATTAGCCAAGGGTCCCGGCCATTAGAGCCTACAGCCACAGGCAGCCTGGTGTCTGGCAATTTTGCCTTTTATTCTTGGTTAGTTTTGAGGTGTTCAGGGGAAGCATCTTACTGGGTTCCTGGGTGGGCCTCTTGATGGAGTTTGTAAGCCAGTGGTAGAACATGCAGATCGTTTTTAATCCATGAAGTGGTTGCCATGAGCTTCACCCCTTTTTTCTGCTCCAAGTTCTTCCCAACTTTTCAGCCATTTCTGTCTCCTCAGTGATCTGGGTAGAGTGAGACAGAAGTGGGCATCTTGGGCAGTGTCCTATGAAGTTGGTGAAGCTAGATGCTTATTCTGTACCAACTTTCACTTGTCAGACAAATCAAAGCACAAAGTGAGGAGGATCTCTCTTGATACTGAGTTGTACTGCCTTGAAGGAGGGATAATATAAGTAAATTAAACTTTTTTTTACTCTATTAAATTCATTTTAGCTTTTTCTTGAAGAGTGTATTATAATCTCTAGTGTTCCCACAGATGGTTATCAAAATTGGCATATCCATGGGAGTATGAGGGCTTGAGTCTTCCATTCTTTCACCTGGCTGGTAGTATCTTCAATATCTCTACTGCTAAATTTATATAAAGGAATAGGCAACCACAAAGAGACAGAACTGACATACAGATACACTGTGCCCTATGATGTATGTATATATTTTCTTTTGAATTTCTATTAAGATATTCTTGCATAGATAACCATGAAAACTCATTATCTCCAGCACCTCATCCAGGCAGTGCTCCTCAGTTTATTCATCAGTTAAAAGAGAAGCATCTCTTATTTTCTTGGTTGGCTTTGTTAGTGTTTAAAACACTTGGTTAAGAAGTTTTCTTATTCACAGGCAAACAGTGCCAAAATGTGTACAGCTTAAACATAATTGAAGTAAGATAAACTAAGAGCAGCAGAATGGATTGTATCATATTAATATTATACATTTCATATTTTTGAAGAAATTTGACTTTATAAGGACTGGCACCCTATGGAGAAATATGACCTAGATAATGGCAGTGTTGTTAAGCATAGTGCCATATGTCAGAAAGCAGCATCAGTGTTATTGGATCTAGATCCTTGTTGATGACATATATTGATAGATGGCATGACTACTGTCTTTCTTCTCTCCTAAGCTCCTGGTGGATTCTCTGAATCATGTCATACCTTTTGTTACTGATTCCATATATATCTTCAGATGTAATATATCTCAATATAATATTTTAGAAAATTAGTAGTAATCTGATATGATTGGCTTACAATGAGATCTGTATGTCATCAATAGTCTACCTGAATCATCTATGATAAACCTGTTTTTTTTCCTCCATGGATTAAATTGGTTTCTTCTGGGTCTAGGGATGAAAGTGGAACTCTACAAAGAGAAGCTGATGTTTTAATTAATGCAATTTCTAAACACAAAGTGATCTCTAGATTATAATGTTTAAAATATATCTCCTTGGACCAATTACCTATTGGAAACTCTCAATTTTTGGTAATACTGAAAGTTGTTAGATCAGTTTATTCAGAATCCATGAGAATTATTTGTGCCAAGAGAATGCACAACTGGTTAACGTGTTATTACTAGTAATGTATCAATAGTTTTCTATCAACTGAAAAAACAGAGGAGATAAAATGTAATTCTATGGGACCAGTCCTTGGCTGGTACACCATTACAGTTTCAGTCATAACTAATGAGGTATGATGGTGTATTTATTAAATTTGCTGACAGGGAGGTTGGTTAGAGCCTTATAAAATTGTATCAATCATCCAAAAGACTGTAATACTGTAAACATGCTTACTGTTCTGTTTCTAATATGAACAAAGTTTAGGGAATAGTCAAATCATTGCTACCACTGTTGGCAAAACTAGATTTTTGCCAAATATCCAGTAAGTATGAGGCAATATATTAATTGGTCAAGACTTTAAAAGCTACTTTACAAAAAATGTGACTCAATGTTTAGAGTTGATGTCACACTCCTAGATTATTACAGGATATCTTCATTTCTGGGTATAAATGTGAGGTTTATGTTGCATTCCCAAAGCTTCCTAACAGAGAGGCTTAGTGTGAAGTATGCCATGGCAAGATAAAAAGTTTGAAAGGATATTGCAGCTGACTTTTTCTTACATAAAGCAAGATAGGTTGTGTGCATCCTATAGATTTTTTGTAAACTATTATGGACCAGTGATCCAGTGGTTGCTAGGGTGTTGAGTGAAAATCAACATCATTCATTTTTATGACTTGCTCAGTTTGATTCTTTGATGTGGTGAACAGGATATTGCCCTATCCTATTGCCCTGCTCTTTCGGCAGATATATATCCCTTGAAAGAACAGGATCACTGTTCAGCCCATGGTTTTACAGCAGTGATACAGAGGTACTGCACAGGAGATCTAAGAGAGTAAGAGTGTGCTCCAAGCTTTCCCCCAAAACAGACTTTATTTGAAACATTGCATGAAGAAAATCATGCCTAGATTTAAAATATGTAATAAAAATAGCACAAAAAAGAGGGAATAAGAATAAAATAATATAAACAATATTTCTACATGTTATTGCAATTAGGTTAGTATGAACTGAAGTACACTTTTATAAGTATATCTCATAAGTTCAAGTGTATATAATAAAATCTAGAGGAGCCATTAAAAAAATTAAATAGAGACAGCCAGTGGCATGGTGATTAAGGCAACTGGATCCCACTTGGGGCTCAACACACTTTGAGTCCTGGACCTGATGACTTGAGAAATATACCAGGTACATGTGTGTGTGTATGTGTGGGTGTGTGTATCTAAAATCATGAGAGAAGGGAGATAGAGAAGAGAAGAGATTATAGCATGACACTGCCCCTTGGGGGATGTTTTCACTCTATTTCTTCAGTGATTACATGTGCACTTTGGTAAATTTAAAAAAATTAAAAAAATACACTAAAATAGTGAAAAATTGATTAGAGGAATTAAAGTATTAATTCAATTAATGCAAAAGAATAGTCAGGGAGAAGAAAGGATCAAAAAAAAGACTTAAAATATATAGATAACCAAATGTAAAATGGCAGATATGAACCCAGTTAATATCAATAGAAACATTACATATGAGTGGACTGGGCCATCCAGTGACTGCAGCGCCCGCCATGACCTGGACTAACACGGCTCCTGGACTCCACCCAAGGTACAGCCCCCAGCCTTGTGCTGGTGTCAGAAACAAGAGCTTGTGCTTCAGTAAGAAAACAGACCTCAGGACCAGAAGGTGGTGTAGTGGTTGAGGTGCTGCACACTCCCATGTGGCTGACCACAGTTTGAGTCCCAGACCTGGTGGCTTGCTTTCTCACTTTACCTCCTTTCTGTGTCTCTCTCTGGTCAAATGAAAATAAATGAAGGAATAAATAAAATTAAATTAATAATTCTTTAAAAAGAAAAAAGAAAAGAAAATAGGCCTCACTGGAGATAGTCAAGCAAAGTTTGGACAGCTACTTTCCCAGAACGCAAAGGACACTCATGTATCAGAAAAGGTAACTGATAAATATACCTCAAGAATATGGCTAAACAAATACCAGAATCTGATCAGATAAAACAGTTGAAGGAATTTCTTGGAACCTACAATAAACTTATAGAAACATGCTTTTTGGACTGCGTTAAGGACTTTGTATTAAGAGAAGTAAAACCTGAAGAGATCACCTGTTCAGAACATTGCTTACAGAGTATCTAAAAATGACACAAAGAATATCTACATGATTTCAGGAATATCATATTCAGCAGAATGAAGCCCTGGCAACCAAAGCAGGCCTCCTTGGCCAACCACGGTAAACGTCTGGATGGATGGACTGTCAGTGAAAGAGTGCCAACAGCTATCGTGCTGCAAATGAGGATTCTTCTGATAGAATTCCCTGAAAGTGGTAGTCACCATGTTAAACTTTGGGTCATGACTGTCTGGCAAATGGGAACCACTGGAGAAACAAAACCACAATATACCAAAGATGTAGCTAGATTTTTAAGTTGTAGCTGTGGTCTAGGGGCATAGGGATGAATGGTCTATAAATATTTGGCCACATGGGAGATTAAAGCTGCATATATGCAACACTTAAATGATCACTTGCATTTGTGTGTTTAATTTATTTGCCTAAACTAGAAATTATTTTGATTCATCATTCATTCTGGTTTAGCATCTAAATCCTTAGTAGAAGGTCAGGGAATATTTAATTCCTTATTAATATGTCTTGTCATTATGGAACAAAGACTGTCTTCCACTACAGGAGCTGAAAATGCTAGATGTTTTGCTTTTCCAACTTTATTTATTTTTTTTTTTTGAAGAGGTTTTTGCTATATGGCGTGTGCACTCGCCAGACAGAGACAGAGAGACAGAAAGCGAGAAATCACCCCCCAGGGGGGATGGCCACGCCACAATCCCTTCTCCTCCATTCTCCTCTTGGGATCTTGGGCACACACGCACACGTGCCCGGTGTGATTTTTAAGCCACCCGGTCCGGGACTCGAACTGTGGTCGACTATGAGGGAGTCCAGCGACATAGCCATTACGCTAACTGCTGGTCCCTGCTTTTCCGCCTTTCTTTGTAGCAGAACACAGACACTTAACATATCAGTCAGGAATATTTATGTCAACGTTTGATTCAGGAGCTACTAAGTGAAGAATTAAGGAATAAGAACCTTTCCTATATGCCTGCAGGGTCAATCAGTTAAAGATGTTTCCTTACTGAAGAGGATTCTAGGTTAGGGGTTTGGTATATCTGCCGTGCTTCAAACTCTTGAACAGATTCTATGAGTTACTGGACATCTTCTTAATTTTATTTACTTCTTAACACATCCAGAATCTACCTCTGTTGCTTACATGTAAAGGTTCTGAATAACATAACTCTCATAGCATATATATAGTTAATCTCAGGACTAATCAGTCACTAGAAGAGGCTCTTTTTCTGAAATCTAAAGGGCAATTATATTAAATGGATGTCATGTAACAGTACTCAAAGAGAGAAAGCCATTTATAATTCTTCAAGCATATTTAAAAATAAACATTTATTTTAAATTATTTTTTAAAAATGGTTTGAAATTAAATACTTATTAATAAAATGATTTTTTAACATACAGAACTTAAATTAGCTTATTTCCCAGTGAAGATTAAAAGGTGCATACATTACAACAAAATGGAGACATTTTAAAATAAATTAGAAAAATGAAGGAATGCAAAATGAAGTTAGGAAAATACAGGAAGATTTATTTTAAGAGGTGTACACAAAATGTGTACCACAAAGTCTAATATATTTTCTAGAAGTGTGTAGGAGCCCAGGTGTGACCGTACAATCTGTTACATGAACTCATGAACTTAATGAAAAGCAGAGCTATGATGAAACACTCTAGAATAATGGATGTTAACCTGAGGTCTTTGGGACAAAAAGAAACTTATATTAAGCAGCAAGTAAGGACCCATTTAATAAACTACACACATGCACAGGCACACAAAACACTCAAATAAACTTAGACTTCATCATTTTCATCATTTTACCTAAAGTCTTGGCCTATTCCATCAGCATATGCTCAGTTGTGCCAAGAGAAAGAATAGCTCTCAAATCAGTGGATTGAAAAATAAAGATTCAGGACCAGCAGTTGGTGTAATGACTCTGTCGCTGGACTCCCATGTAGTTGACTGCAGTTCAAGTCCCAGACCTGGTGGCTTAAATTCACGCTGGGTGCACGCATGTGTGCCCAAGATCCAGAGAGGAGAATGGAGGAGAAGGGATTGTGGCGTTGCCATCCCCCCCGGGGGGTGATTTTTCACTTTCTGTCTGTCTCTGTCTTTCTGGTGAGCGCCATGTGCCCTATAGCAAAAATCTCTACCAAGAAAAAAACAAGAAAGAAAGAAAGGAAGGAAGGAAGGAAGGAAGGAAGGAAGGAAGGAAGGAAGGAAGAAAGAAACAGAGAGATATTTTTGCCATAGGGTGTGTGTGCTTGTCAGAGAGACAGAGACACAGAGGCAGAAAGCGAGAAACCATCCCGTCAAAGATGGCCATGCTACAATCCCTTCTCCTCCATTTTCCTCTCAAGATCTTGGGACTGCATGCACATGGCCTGGCACGAGTTTTAAGCCACTGGTCTGAGACTCGAATTGCAGTCGACTGTATGGGAGTTCAGCAATGTAACCATTATGCCATTTGCTGGTCCCAAGATTCATTAGTCGTGTATATGTCCATTGATGGTCAGCTGGGAATTTTCTTTGTTCCTTCATCATTATTCAAGAGCCAAGATGGTGGAATATCCACTATATAGACTATTATCAATCATTATGGCCAAAGAAAATTGGTGTAGTATAGCAACAGATAACTGCTATGCCAGGAAATACTTTGAGCCCCAATTCAAGGACCAGAAGTGGTCACATGACCTTGCCAACTACAGAAAGTGCAATCCCACTGTGTGGCTGGAGACTGAAGAATTGCAAATATTTGATTAGAAACATCAACATCACACAGTCGTTTGTATCCTTAAAAAATTAATTAGAATAGTTTTAGATTTACAGAAAACTTGCAAAGGTAGAACAATAATGCCTTTATAATTGAGGAAATGATAATGCTTTGTCCAAAGAGGCACCAGGAAGGAAAACAAAACCAGAGTATATTATTGCCTAAACTTTATTTTCTGGTGACTTAATGTGTCTGCTTTCTTTCTTTTTTATTGCTAGAGGGTATATACACACAGAATCAGAGAGAGAGTGAGTGAGTATTCTAATGGGAGCAAGCTCATGTCACAATTCCTTTTCCTTCATTTCTCCATCCCACCATCCCACTGGGATTTGGGGCATGTATGCACATACACCCCATGTGTTTTTCAAGTCTCCAGGATGGGTACTTGAACCACACTGTTGGCCATGTGGGATCCTACTTCCTTAACCACTTCACTGTGGAGCCAGTCATAAGTCCCTACTTTTTGCTAATCAGTGTTGCGAGTGACCACTGTCAATTCTAGGCCTGCTACACTGCAGTTGCCTCCACCACCTAGCAATTGGAGGAAGAACTATACGTTCTCCTTAGTTTAATCAGAAACAAAGTCATCAACTGCCATTTGGAGTGACAGCTTTCTATAGCTACAGAATATATCTATAAAACTGATGGGAATTACTAATTACAGGAATCATTTCCTCAAGTCAACTCATTAGAACATAAACCTTTGCTTTCCTTTCTTAGCTCAACTCTGGTTATGTGTCATAGATACAGCAAAGGTAAGACATAGGCTGTGTTTGAAGAAGTCACCTCACAGATGTCACCTATGCAGTTGGTACCTCTTACCTTGCTGTTGTAACTTGCACCTTTTGGAGAGCAAATCTGCTATTGTTCAATGGTAGGTGATTGGAATGATCCTTCTGTTTTTAAGCTGAAATTATGACAAATAAATATTTGCAGTATGAAGGAGAGACTAAATGGTAAACTAATCACTCATCTACCAGAACTTTAAGGCCGTGATTAGATGCAGGGTGAATCACATTTGCTTCCAGAATCTAGTAAAGTAGATCAGTTCCACAATTTGGGCTTCAGGAGACAAAAATATACAGTGTACTCAAGAGAAGGACAGTTATACTGCAGCTGATACCAAGAGAAATGTATATCATGAGTTATCAAAAAGGAGAGCAGTGGGATCAGTAGGTGGCGTGGTGGTTAAGGTGCTGGACACTCCCATGCAGCGACCATGGTTTGAATCCCGGACCTGGTGTCTTGCTTTCTCACTTTTCCTCTCTTTCTTTCTCTGTGTGTCTCTCTCTGGTCAAATTAACATAAATGAATGAATAAATAAATTAAATAAATTAAATAGTTCTTTAAAAAAGGAGAGCAGTAATAATATAATGGACAGTACCTTTAACAAATGCTTTAATGAATTACACTGAGCTATTTCACTTAATGCTCTTCAATATATTCTCTTATGTCTAAACACCACTTAATTAAATAAGCATAATTTATTTAATCAGGATAAATAGGCCATTAGGGGACTATACTATTTATCATCCTTTCGAGAGTAAAAGGAGGTGCTTATTAACCATTTACTCCCAGGCCACAGAAGTAAGCTAGGATTGCCTAAAGCAAAAATGGGACAAAGGGTAACCTTGGTTTTAATAGACTCAAACTATGCAGTTCTTTGTGTATACAGAAGATCCGAATGGCTCCCTGGTTGTGATATCTACCAATATTTCCTGGTAGTAAAAATTTCTGTAGACCCAGCCAGGCATACTGAAATCTCAGAGACTAGGAACCACTGTGATCTATCTATCTATATTATTGTTTCATCAAAATTTTTATTTTTCCTGTCAAAAGTACTATATATCTTATACAAAACAGTATAAATAAACCTAATTTTCTTCAAATTCCATATATAAAAGTAGTACCCTTTGTTAAAAATAGTTACAACATAGGGAATGAGAAAATATATAGAGTGTATCCTTTCAAAAGTCCCAAATCCACACTCTTATTTTAAATGTATTTTTTACATTAATTCACTGTATAAAATTAACTACAAATGGATCAAAGATATAAACCTTCAAACTATAAAAGTTCTGGTTGAAAACACCAGAAAAATTATTGGAGACGTCAGAAGAGGCAAAGACTTCTTAAATAAGATCCCCAATGCACAGGGCATAATCATGAAAATAGACAAGTAGGATTACATCAGGATAAAAAGCTTCTGCACAGCAAAAGAAACAATAATTAGGGTGAATCAACAACCACTGTGATCTTAACGTAGGTTTTTTTCTTTTTGATCCTAAACCTTTATACTTTATTGGCCTTTTACATGATCTGGCCTCAGTCAGGACCACTCTAGTAATATCAGATGTTTTTAATCACTGAATGTTCATCTTCTTCATTCTAGTGAAAATGTGGGAATGAACATATATGCATCAAAAAAGAGTTTTATACCTACTTCACGCTTGTACTGACTTGCCCATGTATTTCCACTGAACAAATTCCCTTTATTATAAATTATGTGTTATAATGAATATTATTGTACTCATATTTTTGCATAATTTAAAATAATTATCTTAAGCCCACTGTTTAGCACTTGAGTATCTAGGTTAAAATATATGATGACCGTAAGGCTCTTTATACATATTTTTGAATTGCTTTTCACAATGACCAGTTTAAGCAGTTACTAGTATGGAGGAGAATGCCTCTTTCTACACAAACATGAATGTTGGATTTTTCTTTAATATTTGTAAATTTCATAGGTGAAAAATTGTATCTTATTTTAATTTTTCTTTTTTTTTTTGAGAGTAATTTTGTTAAAGGGCACGAGCACTCACTGGAGAGTCAGAGAGACAGAGAGTAAAAAATCACCCCCTGGGGGGTTGGCCACATCACAATTCCTCCGTTCTCCTCTCAGGATTTTGGGCATGCGCAAACACCCGTCTGGCATGAGTTGCAAGTCACTGGGTCCAGGACTTGAACTGTGGTTGACCACATGGGAGTCTAGCAATGTAACCATTATGCCATCTGCTGGTCCCTAATTTTTATTTCTTTAAGTACTAGATTCTAAATCAACTAAGTGTAAGTTAAGAAAATCCCCCTTTTTTTAGAAAAGAATTATTTTATTTAACTTTATTTATTTTAATTTGACCTGAGAAGGACAGAGCAAGAGAGCGAGAAGGAAAGTGAGAAAGCAAGCTGCTAGTTCTGGGACACAAACTGCAGTGGGCCATGTTCAAGTCCAACACCCTTAACCACCACACCACCTGCCAGCCCCAAGAAAAAGAATCCCTTTTTTATTTATTTATTTTTAAAGTCACTCTATAATCTACATGGCACTGTAGTATTACATATTATGTATTGTGTACTATGTTCATAGAATACATGTATGCTTTTATTTATTTAATTTTAAAGTCATTCTATAATCCACATGGCACTGTAGTATTACATATTATGCATTGTGTACTATGTTCATAGAATACATGTATGTATATGTAGCATGTACATGTACTATATGTATACATGTAGTACATGTGTGTACTATGTAGTATGTACTATGCAATATGTACTATGAGATAGAAAACTATTTTTAAGAATTATTAATTTAATTTAATTTAGTCATTATTATTTTTCAATTTGACCAGAGAGTGAGAGAAAGAGAGGGAAAGTAAGCCACCGGGTCTGGGATTTGAACTACAGTTGGCCATGTGGGAGTCCAGCGCCTTAGCCACTACACCACCTGTTGGCCCCTGAAAACTATTTTTTTCTCTAAATAATGAAGTGTTCTAGTGTGGACTTTCATCCTTAATATTTATTAAATTCTTATGTATTCTTGGATTTAAAAAATAAATTTCATGGTCTATCTACCAAGTACCATGTTGGGACAAAATATTTTACTCATTAGAGCTTTTAGAAAATGTTATGTTATGGTAGCCTTTCCCCTCCCAAATTATATCGAGTGTTTTTACTTATTTAATTTTACATGGATTTTAGGTTCATTACATTTAGAAAATGGCCTTAGGGTTTAATGCAATCACAAAATTACAATTGCAGTGGCTCTAAATGTGCCTGCTAATTTGAGTAGATAGCAGATTATATTTTGAAAAGGGAATTAGGTCTAAATGATGACATTTCTTTGATTGAAATTTTTTATGCATGGAGTAATACTATATCGAAAACTATTTTAGACTTAGTTGTAAGAATAACTTTTGATAAATGATAAAACAGGAGTGATACCTTTTTACACTTTTTCGTAGTCTTCATGTACTTTATAGACTTTCACATAGTGCTGTGGGACATGTGGCAAAGGGAAGGGTAGCCAAAGGGAAGTGTTTAGGACAATCGTGTCCAGGTTTGGTGGAACTACTAAGAATGCTGTTAGTGGAGCAGAGGCTCACAGAGGAGGGAGTCTAAAACTAAATTGGCCATTTTGGAGGATACTATCAACTATTTTACTTTTGGTATGGCTCCAGGATTTTTATTTTCCCTCTGGAGTGTGGTGATCAACAC
Organism: Tupaia belangeri chinensis; assembly: GCF_000334495.1. NCBI lineage: Eukaryota > Metazoa > Chordata > Mammalia > Scandentia > Tupaiidae > Tupaia > Tupaia belangeri. The sequence continues at coordinate 2,538,729 of NW_006198305.1, forward strand.
TAGAGAATGGTAGACATGGAACTTTAAGAAAGCAGACGTCACCTTGGACTTGGGGAGGCCAACCAACACAAATATATAGTAAAGCTGGCCCCCTGGGTCCTCCAGAGGGAGAAGAGAGTGCACACTGCCAGCTGGGGGGATCTTGGAGTAGGCCAACAGAATGCTTTGCCAAGGTTCACAATCCAAGATCAAATTTCAGCTGAATTTCCAGGAAAATTGAGTCAAATTGTTGAGGGATCTGGACTGTGTGGAATGTCAGGTAGGAGACATGAGAAGATCATTTAATTCAAGATTAGTCATTTGATCCAAAATTGTAAAGGGATGAAGACAACTTAGGAAATAAAAATTTATAGGAAACCATCCTAAATAAAATTCTGATATCAGTTTTGTGAATCTAGGGTTTGGAAAGACATTAATCTCTTTGTACCCTCACATTTTCTTGAATATGGTTGGGTGAGCCCATGAGTTCACCCAAAGTATAAAGAACAACATCATACTTTCTTTTTAATGCTTGATTGCAAAGAAAGTCTAATTTTCTTACTGAGCTAATGGTTATAAAGTTGGAGATAGTATAGAGTTTATTTCCAGTTAATTCTTAAGAAAAGGGAACCCCACTCCCTGACTTCCTTGTGTTCTAACGTGGATATTGAGGGAGAAATAAATGGATGTCATCTGCAAGTAACTTTAATGTCTTTTCTTTTTACATTTTACTATAACATTAGAAAATAAATTTTATTAAAGGTTGTACAAATATGAAATTTAAAAAAATATTTATGTTCCAAGTCTATCTTTTAGCTATGCATGGCACACAATATGGTACAGTAAATTGAGCAAAGGAGATTTTGGTTCTAGACCAAATACTGTCACTAGCTACCAGAGGGACTTGGGACAGTCAATGAAATGTTGTGGACCTCGATTTTTTCAATCCAGACAATAAGGTTGTTGGATTAGACAGCCTTTAAAATTATCTCTACCTCTACCATTAGCTTTAAATGTCTAAGATTATGTACGTCTACTTAGAGGTGGGACAAAGAGTGTGCACTCAAATAGAAAGAGTTACCAGAGTTTATACTCTAAAATAAAATCAATATTCCTTCTGCACTCAAATAGAAAGAGTTACCAGAGTTTATACTCTAAAATAAAATCAATATTCCTATTGCTTATGGTTACTACTTATTATTAAATCATATCTCACTTAGCTTAGGTTTACTGTTTGATTATCAATTATAATAATTTTCCCCCTTGACCAGATGTTTACATGCAGGATTGTGCCTAGGCATTAGTAACATCAGCTGAGTATGCATCAGAGCATGTATTTGTGTGTGCATGCTCGTCTTCCAATAGGAACACAACTATCACCTTCAACAATAGCTTAATTATATAAGCAGTGGAAAAGTGTTAATTTAGTTATCAGATGAAATAAATGTCTTCCATTGATTTACAACTATATAACAACAGCTCTGCTTTCTGCCTCACCTTACAGCAGTTTGGGCCAGGTCTTCCTAATGTAAAAGAATTATGTGGTGTGTCTCTACATTTTTTTTCTCTGCAATTTTTCTTGCCTATTAGATAATCTTAGTTCAAAAGAAAAAAACGAAACTTTTTTATAATATGGAAAAGAAGCCTTTTGAAGAATTGCCAGTGCTTTCTATAAAATATGATCATTCCTCCTACCCGTGGGAGATACGTTCCTAGGTCCTTAGCCAATGCCTGAAACCATAGATAGTACTGCACCCTATATATACCATGTGTTTTTCCTTTACATGTATACCTATGCTAAAGTTTAATATATAAATTGGGCACAGTGAAAGATTAGTAATAGTAACTAGTAAGAACAATTATAACAATATATGGTGATGAAAGTTATATAAATGTGATCTCTTTGTATCAAAATCTCTTATTGTACTGTACTGCATGTAATTCAAACTGTGGATAACTGAAACTTCAGAAAGAAAAATTATGGATAAGAGGAGACTACTGTATTTAAGTGAGATAGGAAAAGGGAATTTTGTAAGACTTTTTTCCCTGAATGTTTACTAGATGGGTTGATCAAAAAGTGGTATGTAGAAATGTATTTTTCTGTGATCATTAAAGTCAATCTATTACCATCAAAAAGGTATTATACCCAAATAAATGATTACAGTTTGAATTCTTCCTTCAGCTACATTAGGATACAGGAGTGTTAAGAAAGGAACTGAAATAAAATAGAATGATTATTATTTTTAAAAAGGCAAAGAATAGCAGATGTTGGTGAGGTTGTGGAGGAGGGGGAATCCTTGTACATGGCTGGTGGGAATGTAAAAATATTGATACTATAGCCATTGTGGAAAATGGTAAGGGAGTTCCTCAAAAAAACAAAAATTAGAACTACCCAGTAATTCCCCTACTGGGTATATATTCAGAGAAAGAACATCAGTTTTTTGAAGTGATATTTGCATTCTCAATTATGACAGCTGTTTAAAGTCACATATGTGAACCTGGAGGAAATAAGGCTAAGTAAAATAAACCAGGCACTGAAACACAGATACTTTATGTTCTTACTGATTATTGGAAGTTAAAAGTATCAACTGCATAGAAGTGGAGAGTAAAAATGGTGGATAGCAGAAGCTGGGAAAGGAAGAAGTGTAGTGGAATAGAGAGATCACAATTTACAGAAGAGTATGAGTAGGTAAATGGAATGAGTTTTGGAGTACTGGAGAACAGTAGAGAAACTATAGTTGGTGACAATTCAATGTATACTTCAAAATAGCTAGAAGAAGAGAGGTAGTTAATGTTCACAACAGCAAATAATGATAAATATCTAAGGTAATGGATATGTTTAGTACCCTTATTTGATTATTGCACATTGTATACAAGTATTGAAAAATCATACCATATACCATAAATATGTACAACTATTATATGTCAATTAAAGTTATTTTTTAAAAAATATTTCTTTAATTATTTTGTCAATTTTTTATATATTCAATCACTGCACATCATTTAGCTTGTATAGAGAATTTACCCAATATGAAATACACCTCAGACCAGTTCAGTTGAGAATATTATACATGTCGTCATCAATAGGTAATAAACCATTTCTGTGTCTCACAAATGTCTTACCTATCTATTTTTTCTCCCTAATTATCTTTTCTACACTCT
>NW_006198305.1:2542037-2562341 GCF_000334495.1 Tupaia belangeri chinensis
AACAATAAATATTCCATATTTGTCCACTTTTAATCAGATGCCAGGGTCTTATTTTTTATGACTAAATAGTATTCCATGGAGTATATGTGCCACGCTTTTTTAATCCATTAATTTATTTGTGAACATTTGAGTTGGTTCCATGTCTTAGCAATTGTGAATAATGCCACAATAAACATAGATGTGCAAGCACTTTTCTGACTGAGCGTTCTCCTGTCCTTTGGGTAGATACCCAGGAGTGCAATTGCTGGATCATAAAGTAGTTCTTTTGTAGGTCTTTGAGGAATCTCCATCTTGTTCTCCACAGTGGCTGGACCAATTTATATTCACACCACATCCCTGCCAGCACTTTCTGTAGGTGGATACCCAGTTTTTCCAGCACCATTTGCTAAAGAGGTTTTACTTTTTCCACTGGATTGACTGGTACCCTTTGTCAAAGATCAGTTGGCTATATGTTTTGGAGTTTATTTCTGGGGTCTCTATTCTGTTCCATTGGTCTACATGTCTGTTTTTGTGCCAATACCATGCCATTTTGATTATCACAGCTTTGCAATAAATTTTGAGGTCAGGGAGTGAGATGCTGCCTACTCCACTCTTCTTGCATAGGATTGATCTGGCAATATGGGGTCTTCTGTGATTCCAGACATGTTTTATGATTTTTTTTTTAGATCTGTGAAGAATGTCTCTTGTAATTTTATAGGGATTGCATTAAATATGTAGATTAATTTGGGTAGAATTGCCATTTTGATTATATTAATGCTTTTAATCCAGGAACATGGGGTGTCCTTCCACTTTTTTGTGTCATTTTCAATTTCTTTTAAAATATTTTCAAAGTTTTCATTGTAGAGGCCTTTGACTTCCTTGGTTAGATTTATTCCTAGGTATCTTATACTTTTTGTGGCTATGGTAAATGGGATTACTTTCTTTAGTTCTGCCTTTGTCTGCTTGTTGTTTGTATATAGAAATGCTATAGATTTTTGTAAGTTGATTTTGTATCCTGCCACTTTATTGTATTCATTTATTACTTTGACAAATTTTTTGTGGATACCTTAGGGTCTTCTATGTATATCATATCATCTGCAAACAGAGGTAATTTCAACTCTTCCTTCCTTATTGGAATGCCTTTTATTTCATTCACTTTTCTGATTGCATTAGATAGGACTTCCAGTACTATATTGAATAGGAATGGAGAGTATGGGCAGCCTTGTCTTGTAACAGTTTTGGTATTCAGTGTAATATTAGGTTTTTTTAAATTGAATTTGAAGATGTTTATTGCATTCTATTTTTGGTGGAAAGAAATGTAACATACATTTATTTGTGAAATACACAAAGCTAAACTGGATAAGAAACATTTTCCTATTCCCAGTCCATTTCCGAGGACTAAATCATGAACTGCTCCACTGTAATAAATCTCGTGTAATAGTTGGACACCAAGTTTAATATTTATTAATTTTCTCCTCTTAGTATAGGCAGCAATTCACCATTTTCTTTCAGTTCCTTAGCAATATCCAATCCCGCAACAAGCTCCCCTTTCACATAGAGCTGAGGGTACGTTGGCCAATTTGAGTAAGCTTTCAATCCTTGTCAGACTTCTTCATCTTCCAATATATTAAATGTTTCATATTCAACACCAGTACTATTCAGTATTTCCAGAATTTGTTTGCTGAATCCACATTTTGCTTCCCTTTTGTTTCCTTTCATAAAGAGCGTCACAGAAGCTTTGTCAGCCCTGTGAGCCTTTCTAATTTGGGAGCCTTGGGGCAAATTGTATCTAGTTCTTCAGATGCTTCTAGCTCTTTAATAATATCAAGTCCTCCTATGAGCTCTCCAGAAACATAGAGCTGAGGATAGGTAGGCCAATTGGAATAGATTTTAAGCCCCTGTTGAACTTCTTAATCTGAGTAGATATCAAAACTGCTAAACTGTTTATTATGCTTGTGAAGAATTTCCACCATCTGCTTGCTGAAACCACAGCATGGCTCTTGAGGAGTTCCCTTCATAAACAACATACAGGGGGCAGCATGGGCTAATTTCTTCTTCTTCTTTTTATTTTTTTGGAGAGGTTTTTGCTATAGGGCCATGTGCTTGCCAGACAGGCAGAGAGAGACAGAGAGACACAAAGTGAGAAATCACCCCTCAGGGGGGACGGCCATACCGCAATTCCTTCTCCTCCATTTTCTCTCAGGATCTTGGGCACATATGCATATGTGCCCAGTGTGAGTTTTAAGCCACTGGGTCTGGGACTCGAACCACAGTCGACTACATGGGAGTCTAGCAACATAGCCATTATGCTAACTGCTGGTCCAGAGTTAATTTCTTGAAGTGGAGGTTGAGATCTTCTTTAGGGTGCTCATTAGTGTTGGGAGGGATGGAGCCACTAGATGCGTGTTGCTGAACTTTTTTGGTCAACTCTGGGGCATGTGCACCATCTAATCAGTCAATTTTCTGAGAATTCTTCAAAAACAGAAAGGTAGGGAATAGAACTAATTCTATATTTTTCAGATACTTCAGGAACAGCTTCAGCTTCCATCTTCACACATGAAACTTGAGGGTGTTCTTTAGCTAATTCTGCCATTACACCGTTCATCTGTGCACACTATGGAGCCCATGGTGCCCAGAAATGGACCACAAGGAGGGACCCTTAAATATTCAGGCCAGTAATCATCATACAGTTCACCCCCATGAAAAAGTCTCCTATTCATCTCTATGGATCTCTTTTCATAGCCTTCTCAAGGACAAGTACATGAGCCAAACTAGAAGACCTCACAACAGTTCATGAAATAGGAAATCCTTATCTATGGCAACAGGTTAAGTCTGAAGATACAGACATTACCCGTTGACTGACCAACAAACTTTCAAAGCTTATTTTAAGCCCCTGTTGAACTTCTTAATCTGAGTAGATATCAAAACTGCTAAACTGTTTATTATGCTTGTGAAGAATTTCCACCATCTGCTTGCTGAAACCACAGCATGGCTCTTGAGGAGTTCCCTTCATAAACAACATACAGGGGGCAGCATGGGCTAATTTCTTCTTCTTCTTTTTATTTTTTTGGAGAGGTTTTTGCTATAGGGCCATGTGCTTGCCAGACAGGCAGAGAGAGACAGAGAGACACAAAGTGAGAAATCACCCCTCAGGGGGGACGGCCATACCGCAATTCCTTCTCCTCCATTTTCTCTCAGGATCTTGGGCACATATGCATATGTGCCCAGTGTGAGTTTTAAGCCACTGGGTCTGGGACTCGAACCACAGTCGACTACATGGGAGTCTAGCAACATAGCCATTATGCTAACTGCTGGTCCAGAGTTAATTTCTTGAAGTGGAGGTTGAGATCTTCTTTAGGGTGCTCATTAGTGTTGGGAGGGATGGAGCCACTAGATGCGTGTTGCTGAACTTTTTTGGTCAACTCTGGGGCATGTGCACCATCTAATCAGTCAATTTTCTGAGAATTCTTCAAAAACAGAAAGGTAGGGAATAGAACTAATTCTATATTTTTCAGATACTTCAGGAACAGCTTCAGCTTCCATCTTCACACATGAAACTTGAGGGTGTTCTTTAGCTAATTCTGCCATTACACCGTTCATCTGTGCACACTATGGAGCCCATGGTGCCCAGAAATGGACCACAAGGAGGGACCCTTAAATATTCAGGCCAGTAATCATCATACAGTTCACCCCCATGAAAAAGTCTCCTATTCATCTCTATGGATCTCTTTTCATAGCCTTCTCAAGGACAAGTACATGAGCCAAACTAGAAGACCTCACAACAGTTCATGAAATAGGAAATCCTTATCTATGGCAACAGGTTAAGTCTGAAGATACAGACATTACCCGTTGACTGACCAACAAACTTTCAAAGCTTCTTTTGAAAAGGAGACAGAACGACCTAATCCGTCAGGGTCTTATCTAACAGTTTTCCTGGTGACAGATGGTGACATAGATGTCCGCTAAGTTAGGCTAAGAAGAAAGCGCCCAGCATGCTGCCAACCTGCGCAAGGAGAGGTTGTGGCCCGCAGCCATGGGGGGCCTCCTCAAGGGTCTCCACAAGGCCTCGTCCACAGTCCCCACCCCCGTGCCGCAGAGTTGAGTCACCTTGTTGGTCCTGCTCCTGGGTCGCCCAGGCTAGGGGTCGGCAGTGTCGGGTCCCTGGGGTTCGGGCCTCTGTAGAGGTCGAGGCAGGGGAGCGAGGCTCCGCCCTGCTCACTGTTCCCAGAAGGAGCCACAGCTCCCAGTGTAATATTAGGTTTTTCATCGGTGGCTTTTATTATGCTGAGAAATTATCCTTCTATGCTGATTTTGCTGAGAGTCTTAACCATGAAGGATGTTGTATTTTGTCAAATGCTTTTTCTGCCTCAATTGAAATAATCATATGCTTTTTGTCTTTCTTTCTCTTAACGTGGTTTATTACTTTTATGGTTTTGTGTATGTCTTACCACCCTTGCATCCCCAGAATAAAGCCTACCTGGTCATGATGAATAATCTTTTTTATATGCTTTTGGATACAATTTGCTAGTATCTTGTTGAGAATTTTTGCATCTATATTTATCAGAGATATTGGTCTGTAGTTTTCCTTTCTTGTCATATCCTTAATTAAAATTATTACTTCTTTTTAAATCAGGGAAACTAAAAAAGAAGTTTACAGTCAAATGGAAGGATCAACAATGAGTTATCCTAACATTCATTAAAATGGCTAAAGTTATAAAGTTTAACAATACCAAGAGTTGACAAGGATCTGATGGAACTAGAAGTCAAATTGCTGGTGGAAATACAGAATAGTGTCACTTTGGAAAATTGCTTGAGGGTCAACCAGTGGCATGGTGATTAAGACAGCTGAATTTTCATGGTCAGTTGTGTGGTTTAATTCCTGGACTTAGTGGCTTGAAAAACATGCCAAAATTATGGGAGGAGAATGGAAGAAAAGAGACTGTGGCATGGCCATCCTCCCAGGAGGGGAGCTCTCTCTCTCTCTCTTTCTGGTGAGAACATGCACCTTATAGCAATTTTTTCTTAATTACTTGAAAGTTTCTTATAATGTTAAACATACACTTTCTATATGATAATAGCAATTTTAGCATCCCTATATATTTATCCAAAGGGAGTAAAAATCATATCTGTACAAAGTTTTATTTAAATTATCTTTGTACATAATAGCCCCAAACTGAAATAAAACAAACGTTCATCAACAGGGAACAGATATACCATTATGCTATATCTAAACAAAGAATCTAGATGAATTAACTACTCATTTATGCAACAGTATGGGAGAACCTTACGAACAGTATGCTGAGTAAGCCGAACACAAAGAGCACATATTGTATGATTTGATTCATTTGAACCTCTAGCAAAAAACACGAAATCTAAGTTTAATCCCTTCCAAACTGATTCCATAGTTCAGTGGTTAAGGGAGCTGGACCCACAGAGCTGAACACAGTTCAAATCTTGGTCCTGGTGGTTGAAAAATCATGTAGGATGTGTGTGTGTGTGTGCATATCTCAGATCCTAACAGCTGGAAGAATGAAAGAAAAGAATTGTAGCATGACCACATGCCATTGCAGGGTGCTTTCTCTCTCTCGTTTGCTCTGGTGAGCACATGGGCTCTAGTCCAATAAGTACAACAAAAAAATCTATAGTCATAGGAAGAAAAGAAAATTCCCCTTTTATCTAAGACCAGAGATAGATATCTGGGTCCAGTTGGAAGGTCTACAGAGAACCATTGGAGATGATGAAAATGTTTAAATTTTGATATGATGATGGTTTCATGGATGCATGGATTTGTCAAAATTACTTGAACAGCAAACTGTTTTCCCACTAGAGGTACACCAAAAGTGGGGTAGTGGGAGCAGACCATTCCAAGGTCTAGGCAGTAGAGGCACGCATTATCTGTGGAAAATTTAAAATAATAATAAAGAAGACTTAAATCAGCCTCAGTTTCATTATCCTCAAGCATTGACAATTCTAAATAGTGTCAGTGATAAAATAACTCTCTCTGAAAACAATTTGCTAATTTAAGTTCTAAACAATTGTTGTTATAGATTTCTAAATAACACATATGCAAGCTTCAAATTAGCACCTGTAGTTCAGGTCTTCAAGTAACTATACATTAGGCAAATGCCAAAGCTTCCTAAGCTTTATATTCTCATATCAGTCTTTTCTTACTCCAATATGTCTCTTATACTGCAACCAAACAGTTCCTCTGATTAAAGATACCAATTATTTGACTTCCCTAAAGAATAAAGACAATTGTCTGGCTGGTAACACTAGGACCTTCAGCTCCTGGGTTCAACTTTTCCTTCTAGATCCTTTGAATATCTCATAGTGTGGTCCATGGACCTCCTGTATTGAAATGACAGTGTTGGCTGAAGGATGAAGATGTGTATACCTAGGAACCTCTTAAAATCTGCAGAACCAAAATATCTGGGGGTGGGACTCCAGAGCTCCTCAGGTGATTCCTAGGTACAAAAAAGTTCAAGCATTTCTGCTCTGCCTTCACCAGCTACTTTTTTGTTTTGCTCAGCATGCAGGGCACATTCACGCTGGAGCCACTATTTCATGGTTCACTTACCTCTCCAGGATACTCATTTCCCACTTCTCTTTCCAGTATTTGAAGGGATAACCTATGTGTCTTTCCCTTTATGGAAACTTCTCTTCTCCTGTAATATTCTTCTCTATGATCCCATAACACATTTTATATACTCAGACTACAGCTCACATGAGTTGGTGCTATTTTTATTGTGGTAGCCATTAGAATCATTTTCCAAATATTTCTGGCTACCCCTCTTTCATGATAGGATTGAATTCTTGGCTCCCTGTCGTTAGGGGTCATGTCACCAATTTTGACCGATGAATTGTGAGTAGAAGTTTATGTGTCACATCCACAATGGAGCATTTAATGAGTCCCTATTACCTTTTGTTGTGACTTGGTAATATTCAAGAAAGCAGTATAGACATCTATGTTAAGGTACAATCAAATGAGATTGCTTCATGAGCCATTGTGTCTACCACTCATAGATGTATGATACTTAGGGCTATTGGTAGCAATGCCTATCAGTGGTTCAAGGACTTTCTGCAATAACTTAGACCCCATTACCTTGTATTTTTTTTCTTTACTCTCTGTTAAGTTGGAGCATGTGAGAGAGCATTAAGGCAGCACAGCTTGTGGTTGTGGTGGTGGTGGTGGTGGTGGTGGTGGTGGTGGTGGTGGTGGGGCGGTCATTCAGATCTGGATTTCGAGCCCAAGTTCACCACTTATTGACTAACCATGGTCAAGTTACTTAGGTTTGGGATCTGAAGTTAGAGTAATAGCTGTATCACTGGACTCCCATGTAGTTGACCACAGTTCAAGTCCCAGACCTGTTGACTTAAACTTATGCCGGGGGCATGTGTGTGCATGCCCATCCTCCAAGAGGAGAATGGAGGAGAAGGGACTGTGGCGTGGTCATCCCCCCTGGGGGGTGATTTCTCTCTTTTTGTCTCTCTGTCTCTCTCTGTCTTTCTGGCGAGTGCATGCGCCCTATAGCCAAAACCTCTCAAAAATAAAAAAAGTTACTTAGGTTCTCTAAATCTCAATTTTCTTATCTTTAAATTGAGAATAGTAATTTCTATGATAGAGGATATGGTGACAATCATACAAGGTATAACTATGCTAGCACATTGCCAGTTATCTAACAGTACCATGGTGACCATGAAGGACCACCTGCGTCTTTGGGGTCATCTTGCTTGAAGGTTTTGATTCCTGAAGCTACATGTCAGAGACCTATTTTACTACTGAAGTCTAACACTTTGGGCTCTGTTGAATATTTTTTTTTTTGACAAGGAAAATGCAGTTACTGAAATCATATGGAAAAAAAAATCAGTGATACCATTTGTGTAGAGCTGACTGAGAGCTATAAACATGGCTAATTTTCATTTAGCCGTTTTGTTATGTTTAAATCCTGAGCTTTACAGAGCTCCTTAATAGCCACAGAGGGACCAGCAGTTAGCGTAATGGCTATGTTGCTGGACTCCCATGTAGTCAACTGCGGTTCGTGTCCTGGACCCGGTGGCTTAAAACTCATATTGGGCGCATGTGCGTGTGAGCCCAAGATCCCAAGGGGAGAATGGAGGAGAGGGGAGAATGGCCATCCCCTCTGGGTGAGGGTAATTTCTCGCTTTCTGTCTCTCTGTCTCTGTCTGGCAAGCGTACATGCCCTATAGCAAAAACCTCTCAAAAAAAAAAATAGCCACAGATAGTAAGTATCATAAACATCTTTGTATATTAGGAAGACAGACTATTTATTGTTGTTGTTTTTCTGGCATTCTCACTACAATGTCAAACTTAGTTATAAAATAAAGATATTTATAACCCTAAATGGCATCAGAATTAAGGTGATTCACCACCTGAAGAAACTGTAACCCGGTTGGCCTGTGGCATTATGGGGCCTAGCTTCCACAAATTGCTTGAATCGAATGACTACCCAAACACTCTACTGCCCTAGACTTGGTACTTTAGCTATTATTTACTGAGTGCTGCTGTATTCTTAATACCAATATGCTCTTTTACAAGAGGGTTTCACAAGTACAAAAAGGTATGAGTGAATGCCCAAATGGTCTGTATTTACCTTTCTTGAATCTCATGTCATTTTAATTTATTCAGTTGATTCATTCATCCTAACATACTCAGAATTCAAATCTTATCTGTGGTAAGTTGTCATCACTATGAATTCTATTTTTCCAGTTTTATAATGCATTTTATATTCTACTTCCTAAGTTGTGTTCCTATGTACATATCCATAATCCCATTGTGATTTGTTGATGCTCTCTAAAATTATTTGCAAAGAATTCTATTTAGATGCAATGATCCTATTTAAACCTTAGGCACCTTGATTACCTCCTTCACTCCCTTCTTTCTTCCTTTATTCATTCCTCTACAAAATTTAATTAGCATTTACACTGTCAGGCAAAGTTCCAGAAGTTAGAAATGCAGTGGTGACCAAACCAACAAGGGCTCGGACCTCATAGAGCACAGCACCTAGCATTGAAGAGATATTGAAGCATAGAAATATAATGAAGTGTGGTCAATGTTATAAGAGGGAACTACATGAACAGGTTTAATCGTTTTCAGTAGGGACGTTACTGTTTGTGGTTTTCAAAAAATAATTATTTATTTTTATTATTATTTAATTTGCTTTGAAACACGTGTGCTCACTAAAGAGAGAGAGAAATGCGTGGAGGGGGGCAGTGAGAGAGCAAGTCACTAGGTCTCGGATTCAAACTGTGAATGGCCAGGTGGGAGTCCAGCACCTTAACCACCATGCCACCTGCTGACCCTGTTTGTAATTTTTCAAATACAAGTTATGAAGTGATTTTCAGCAGAAAACTTGAGCAATAACTGGTAATATGTTTACATTTTCTCCTGTTTGTGATCTTAGAAGTCATTACTATGTTCTGTCTGCTCTTTTTTGTTTTTCCCTCATTTCTCCTGTGCTACTACTCACTTGCCCAAAACTTGATACTGTTTCTCTTTAACATTTCAAAGTCACCATTGACCTTTCATTACCCAGAGTGCTTTTTATAAAACGTAGTTACATATTAAAGTGAAGGTCATATATTTATATCTTGAAAAATTATAAAAGCACATATCCTAATTTCTTGCCTCTTCCTCTATTATGATTTTTATGTAACTTCTTGTTCTCAAGGAAAATGAAAACTTATGACAGCTAATAGGTGCCTCTGCTTCTCTGAGGGAAATAACGACATTATGTTCTTCAACAATGTGTGCTAGCACCTGAAAATCTTGCTTGATCTTAGAAGCCACTATTTTGATTCCACTTCATTTCTGTCTCCCACTTGGTAGCTGAAAACAGTTTTTGTGGGTAATGGGACGATCAGTTATTAGTTTGTTTCTTGTAGCAAGATATATGGGTTTTGAATTGGTTATAGAGGCCCATTGATAGCAGCTAACAATTCAGGTAATATTGTATATGTTTTTATTATTCTTTTTTTCTTTTTCTTTTGTATTTAATCAGTGTATATCTTTACAGCATACAAAATGAATTTTCCTAGCACGAATACATTGCATATTAGTCCAGTCAAAGATATTACCATGCACATTATCATCAGAGAATTCTGATACCTTCTCGTTCTATATCAGATCACCCCATTACTTCAAGTTCAGCCTTATCTTTACACTTGGGGTTCCTGCCTTCCTCTGAAGTTCTCAAGATCTCCACATGTGCATGTTCACTGCGGGCCCAGTGGCCTCCCCACCATTCCTTAGCTCACCTCTGCACTGCCATATGCTCCCACTTATTCATCTTGTCTGTCCCTGGTCTCTTACACTGAGTTCCATCATATACCACCATAGTGGAAGAAAGGTATCTTTATTTCTGCCTCCATTTTCTTGCTGAACTCGAGAATTATCATAGGTTAACTTCTTTCTCTCACTTAATTACTTTCTTCATCTGCCTAAAATGTGATAAAAACGTGCAAGTATGAAGCTTACAGTCTAAGGTGCATTTTCTTTGGGGAAGGTAGAGTTGACATCAGAAAGCACACTTTATTTGCTATTATTTAATCAGTTTCATAATCCTAAAGACTTTCATCTTCTTTTTCCTTTGCTTCTCGGTTAGTTCAAGGCTCTATACAACAATTTTACACATAGTTATCTCTCTTTGCATCTTGGCAAAGTGCATAGGGTAAAATGAAATGTGGTTCAGGTGGGATTTGCTGTTTTCTTATATATTTAGCTAGGCAAGGCTTCAAGTACGAAAGTAGGGCCATTATTCTGCATGAGAATGTTTAGATAAATAATTGTTCAATTTCTCACATGTAGCAAGGCCAGTTTGTTCTTGAGGGCTCTTGAAAGTCCCCCTTCTCCCCCCTGGTCACAGTCAATTTAAGCTGACCTGGCAAGTGACCAGACTGCCTCTACGAGGATTGCATATTATTTGTGGCATTGCCTCTTTCACTATACAAATGACTGCTGCATTCTGTACAACAACTAGGCAGCACTTAGACCCAACAGATAGCTCTGTTGGACTTCATCTGGGCATTTCCTTGTGGTCTGGTGGCAATCACTTCTTACTAGGACTTATAGTGCATAGTCTGTAATCTTCCAGCTGCCTTTTTCTACTCAACTCAGAGTGTTCTGACACTGAACTTTCTTCTTTGATGAGAATTATGGGCTATTGGAAAAAAATTGATGGGCTAACAAAATATTTATCTTCTATGCAAAGTGAGTTTTAGTGGTGAAAAGAAGATGATTATACAGTTGATGGTGGTGTAGGTAGCCAGTGTAGTTGGGGATATCATTGTGCTGGATACATGGGGACTGAAATATCTGCTCAGTGATATTGCCTTACTGGGTTCTAGAAAAAAGGTAGAGTTCTTCATGACTGAACTTAGGTTTTCTGAAAAAGTGATACTTGTGTAAATAAATGGTCTTCCCAGAAAGAAGTCCGAATCATGCATTCAGAAATATCATAGTTACTCTTCTCTCTCTAGTTCTAGTTATTATAAAAGTATTGCAAAAATTTAGGAATATTCTGAAGTGATTAAAGACTTGCTGCATGAGATATTATCCTGATTTCTTCTCTAAGAAGGGGAGAACATCCTAAAATGGTTAGGATATTTTCTTTAAAACACATGTGTTTTCTTTCAGGAGTTTTTCTTGGTTTTATAATTGACAGATTGTGCAACTTGAGGTTTGTGACTTAACTTTCCCGTTCTTTATTTCTTTTCCTGTAAAATCAACAAAATAATCCTTGCATCCATGGGTAAGCATGTAAAATGACTGCAACATTTAATTTTTTACAAAAATATCCACAAATTTTGCCAAAAAATTCCTTCAATTAAAATGGACAGCAGTGTGATTATTGTAAGACACTTGAGTAGTTACTTAATTCTTTAGTGTTGTAGATTTTGTTACAAATGCCTAAATAAGGATTTAAAAGAAAATTCCACTTTTTCAAATAATAATGGTTCTATTTAAAGTTCACCATTACTAATACATTGAGATATTGTATGCATGTGTGATCTGGAATCTCTCAGCCAAGGGCTGGGAAATATTGTTAGTGATTAAGTGAAAATGAATCTCACCTTGGGAATGAAGGAAGTAAGTATGTTGGAGAATAACTCCAAGATTCATGCATGGGTTTGAAGCAGGCCTGCCTTAAAGTTGTAATCCTTTAAAAAGGTTCTAACTGAAGTAGATAACTAATTTGTCCTGCAGAAAGCCTTCTCGGGTTACTCTCTTTGTGTGTCCGGTGGTTCTTACTCACTCCAGGACTTTGTTGTTCAACATGCTCATCGTCCATCTGCGGCTGAGTCCTGCAGAATGACGGGAGGGTAAATGGGAACGCTTTGTGTTTTCAGACAGTTCTCATGCTTCTAGGAAAGTCAATTAGGAAGTGAAACCCTAAGCAGTTGACAATGTGCATTGTTGGCTACTAGGGCATGGTGACAAATAGCCCTGAAAGGTCTTCACTTTCTTTTGTAAACAGAAAGGTAAGGAATTTGCACAAAAATGCACTGGTAAAGATCTGCTTTTCATCAGAGTCTAACCATATAGTAAACAACAGAAATAACTTGTTTTAATAAAGCACGGTGTTGAAACGTTTATCAGCAAGTCCTTTCTACCCGCTTCAAAAGGTATATTTGGATAAGTGAAACCTTTGCCCAAAAGGACACAATCTGAAATTTTGTGATAAGATTTTCATTATGTCAAGGTCAAGAAACTTAAGTAAAAACTTAAGTAAAAAGGTTGACTGTCATGTAATTGTGAATTTCTCTCTTATTAGGTTGAGATATTTTGACTAAGTATTCACTTACGTATTATTTGTGGATAGATGTGGTTAGAAAGAAGGAACTCTGTAAATGTTTAATTTGGAATGGTTAATGAATTATATTAAAGACTTTCTTCCTTCCTCTCTTCTGGATAGATGTATACTGGAGTCTGGGAAAACTCTCAAAATGTAAAAAATGTATTGTTATGATGAAAAAATATAATAATAACCACACTGATCTGACAGAAAGTGAAGATAAAACTGGGAGGCAGGTCTGAACCTGGCACTGGGACAGTGGTGAAGTGTTTGAGATGTCAAGCTGAAAGAAGTGGGACTGGGTAGTCCAAGAAGACAAGTTTGAAACGAAAGAGAATGAGAATGGAAGAACTAACAGTAACATAATAATTTTCAGTTTGGGGATAAGTCTTGAGAGTCGGCAAGACTTATAGAGAAGTAAATGCCATTATTTCTCAATCCAATGGGCTTTGTTGAAGTCTCAATTTCTTTTTTTTTTTCTTTTTTCGGAGAGGTTTTTAGCTATAGGATGCGTGTGCTCGCCATAAAGACAGAGACAGAGAGATAGAAAGCGAGAAATCGCCCCCCTGGGGGGATGGCCACGCTGCAAATCTCTTCTCCTCCATTCTCCTCTTGGGATCTTGGGCACCCATGCACACGCTCCTGGCATGAGTTTAAGCCGCCAGGTCCGGGACTTGAACATGGGAGTCCAGCGACATAGCCGTTACACTAACTGCTGGTCCCAAGTCTCAATTTCTTGTAAGTAAGAAGAAAATCTTCCCAGGAAGACTCAGTACCTTTAATAGAACATTCTAAGATGAAAATGGGCTTCTGTGCCACCTATGACTATGGTCACTAGCCATGCATGGATACTAAACACATGTAATGTGGATAGTGTAACTGAGTCATTGACTTCTAAGTTTTATTTAATTTTAATTTGATAGTCACATGTGGTTAGTGGCTATCATATTGAACAGTTCAGCTAGGCTTTATTTCTTCTGTCACATGTCATGATCAAGTGAGAGGCTTTGTCTGAGGTTAGATTGGCTAGCTTTGGGGACTAGCAGAGAGCATAATGGTTACATCACTGGACTCCCATGTAGTCGACCATGGTTCAAGTCCTGAATTCAGCAGCTTAAAACTCAGGCTGGGCACATGCGTGTGCAAGTCCCAAGAGGAGAACTGAGGAGAAAGGATTGCAGCATGGCCATACCCGCTCAGGGGTGATTTCTCACTTCTTGTCTCTCTGTCTCTCTGGTGAGCACATGTGCCCTATAGCAAAAATCTCTCTTTGGAAAAAAAAAAAAAGGATAGTTTTTAGAAAATGTGTAGGCTTTTATGAGGAGTTTTTGTCTGAAATCTATGACTGTACCAAGCCCTTCAATTTGAACTAGTACTAATATTTCCTGCTTGTAAATGTTCGATGCATTGTTTCCTCCCTTGTATGCTTAGAATCGGTAGTAAACCAAACTCATTCTTGCCAGGATAGGCTGCATGGGCCAAAGGAAGAGGAATAAGGAAGTTCTAGTAGAGCTAAAGAGCATACTTTTTTAAAAAAATTAAAAATTAAAAAAACTTTATACATTCAATCACTTTATATCATCAGAGCTTGTGAAAAGAATTTTCCCAGCATAAATACAGTATACAACAGTCCAGTTAAAAATATTAGCATACATGTTATCATCCATAGACAGTCCTCCATTTCTGCATCCCTTAAATGTCTTGTCTCTCTATTTTTCTCCTTGAATATCCTTTTTAAATTGAATTAGACAACTCTCTGAGTTTCCACTTATGTTGGCCCTTGATAGATCATTGAATCGTCCAGATTTCACAGAGTAGATTTTTCTAGATATAACAAATACATATGTTTGCTACAAGAATTTGTTAGAATATGTTGTTATGGTTGAATTTTATCATTCATTTATTTTTGTCATTGTTGTTGACAGAATGCCTATTCTTTGGTCCGTGGACAATCCAATCAGGGACTAACGCCTTGGTACAAGTATTGAATAGCATCTAGGAATGCTTTCTAAGTATTGATGGGAAAGTGCTATATGATAAGGCTTAGAGAATGATTAAATTGTCATCCAGTGTAGAGCTCAATCATATCAGTTTTGTGGATGTTTAGATAACTTGGAAAATTTTTTGCAACATCATGTAGGTCACCGTACCTTGCTCCACAAGATCAGCCAGCCAACTGACTCAAGCAATTAGCTTACTCATCTTCCCATCTTTTCACTTTCCTTTCTTTTGTTTTCTTTTTCAGAAATAATGAGAGATCAAAGGATAGCTGAGGTGCAGTGGAAAATCCTAGTTTTCATTTTGAAAAGGTAATTAACAATTTTACCCTGTTCTATTTAACCCCAATCACTTGTGCAATTTCAACTTCTTTAATAACAAATTTACAATTTATAACTGTAATTCTTGCTCTTAGTTTATGAAATTGTTATTCAGAATAAGAAAAGTCGTTCTGACTTACTGCTTTGTCCTTGATACAAGATCAGCTCCTCTAATCCCTGATCGGAGCTCTCTTCCTTCCTGTTTATCATCAGCTTTTTGCTCTACAAAGGCAAGTATCATGTGCTTTATTCAGTGTAGACTCTCCAGGACCCAGACTTTGCTTCAAAAATAATAGTTGCTAAATGGATATTTATTAAATGTTTTTTAAAGCATAACTAGCTTTCTGTAATCTTTGGAACTATGTTATTTAGTAGTGTGATCTATCATGTCTGCTAATAAATATGCATACTCAGATTTTATATTTTACATAAATTTCCAGTGAAGTTCTTTGAGATATTTTCTATAATCAACTTGAAAAAGTATCTACGATTCTGAAAAGGTACCTTCAATGACTTTTTTGTGCAGAGTCTTTTATAAAGAGTGACATTCAACATTTTTTAAGGGATAATTAGGTCATCTACTATCTAATAGTCTGTGGTATTCTTTCTTTTCCTAATTTTCAGGAAACTTTGGGGGCGCAAAGAAAAGAGGAAAGTTGAACTTGGTACATTAGTCAATTAGTCAATTAATCAATTAACTGATAGGCATTGAGTTCCTTGAGCTTATGAGCAAGGTATCAGTTGAAGTGATTTGACATTGGTATGCCTGGCTTTGAACCACAGGCCATGTTACTATAGAAATGTAAATCTTGGGGGGGTGGCATGGTGGTTAAAGCACTGGATTCCCACATGGACAATGATAGTTCAGTCCCAGAACTGGCAGCTCTTTCTCTGTCTCTGTCTCTGGTGAGCACATGTGCTCTCTAGCAAATTTAATAGTAATAATAATAAATAAATAAAAATTAAAGAAATAATTTTTTGAAAAAAATGTAAAAAGAAGTGTAAATCTTGGGCTAGCTGGTGACATGGTAGTTAATGGACTGAATCCCACATGGCTGACTACACAGTTCAAGTCTCAGCTGCCTAGCAGGTTTGTATATGTGGGTGCCCAAATCCTGAAAGGAAGGAGAGATGGAAGAGACATGATTTCTCTGTAACCATCACCCATGTATGGTGCTTTCTCACTTTCCTGCTCTCTCTTTTTTTTATTTCTCTTCCTCTCTGTCTCTGGTGAGAACATGTGCCCTCTGGTAGGAAAAAAAAAGAGAGAGAGAGAGAGAAATATAAATCTCTCTGCCTCCTTTTTCAATGCATCTATTTGGTTTAAAAGCAAATACGAGGTATACATTTTATAGAGAAAAGAAATTTTCTCCATTTTAATGGCTTCCTAAATATCTGCAAAATTTCATAGTATTATTGAATATAATGAAAGAGAATAGAAAGTTAAAAAAGTGACAAAAAGAAACTTTTACTGCTTCAAAAACAGCGACAAGTCTCCCTGTAGTGGTAAATGGACCATGTGTGTGCTCTGGCACCAGAAAAGTATAATTTCTTTTAAAGTGTCAGGTATATATCTGTCCTTTTAAATATCATCTGGAATGATGTGTGTTTGTGTATGGAAATGAAGCAGGAGACAGAATGGACTTTTTAAGTATGGTGTGCCTATTTACTTCAAAGCTATTATTCTTCTTGTCAACAAGAATAAAATTTATTAACTCGGGTAAGTATAAAGAGGCAAGCATTTTTTTTTTTGCAATAAGGAGGGTAAGTAGATCACACCTTGAAAATCTGTCTGCTCCCATTTGGAAAAGCACTGCCTTAAATCTTAAACATTTTATTTGAAATACTACAGACACCGCAAGGGAGAGGAACAGCTTAAATCTGATGAAATAACTTACCCTCTCAGTAGTCCTAGGATTTGTATCTTTGGGAACACCCAAGTCCACAAAGAGTTCACATACGTATTTAGCACTGAATTCAGAGTCAAGTGAGAGGATTTTTTTTTTTTTTGAGTCCTCTGGTTCATTGCAAACCCTTCCTTCTTTTTAGCACTGACTTACTATTTATAAGGCTTATAGAAACACAGAAATAAGCAATGGAAAATCTTGATGAAATTACATGAAGTATCCCACATTTACTTTTGCCCTATGGATGCAAATCTCTCATTCATTTCCAAAGTGTCTCTCTCTCTCTCTCTCTCTCTCTCTCTGTGTGTGTGTGTGTGTGTTTTGGGGGTAGTCACAGAGCTGACAAAATATATATCTTCCCAGTAACATTCTAGCAAAACCCAAGTTTCTAGAATTACTTTTCCTCCACCCTTGCTCTTTAAATAGCCTTCCCAGGTAAATGCTGCTATTACTGTTAGCTCTTTTTCTTAAATTGACATGTAGTAATTGTACCTATTTGTAGCATACAATGTGCTTCTTTGGTGCAAGAGTGCAATGTAAATTGAATAAATTAGGGTAATGAGTAGAGCCATGTTTATTGTAGCACTATTCACAATAGTCCAGACATGGAATCAACCTAAATGTCTATCAACAAATGAATGGATAAAGGAAATGTGGTATGTGTTTGTGTGTGTTTGTATATGTTTCTGTCTGTACATATATACACACATATCACATTTCCTGTCACAAATAACAGAATTTCGTCATTTCAATGCCTTAATACTATTCTACTGTGTGCATGTATATGTATGTGTGCATATGTATGTATGTGTGTGTGTGTGTGTGTGTGTTTTGCATAAAGAAGGTAAATAGATCACACCTTGAAAATCTGCCTGCTCTCATTTGGAAAGGCACTGCCTGGAACCTTAGACATTTTATTTGAAATACTACAGACATTGAAAGGGAGAGGGAAAGTTTAAAGGTGATGAAAAAACTTACCCTAGACCTAGGATTTGTATCTTTGAGAACACCTAAGTCCACAAATAGTTCATGTAGGTGTAGGTATTCAACACTGAATTAAAGTCCAGGGCAAAAATTAAAAAAAAATTATGTCCTCTGGTTCATTGCAATCCCTTGTTTTTAGCACTGGCTTACTATTTACAAGGTTTATAGAAACACATATACATACACATACACACACACACACACACACACACACACACACACATATATATATATACACACACCATAGAATAGTATTCAGACATTGAAATAATAAAATCCTGTCATTTGTGGTAAAATGGGCTCATCTAGAGGATATTAAGTTAAGTGAATTAAACTAGATATATGAAAAGATATATTACCTGTTCTGATAGGTGGAAATTTTAAAAATGACTTCACAGAGTAGTTGAAGAAATACTACCATAGCTGCCATTGCATTTCTGCCAAGTGTGAGTTTAAGCCACTGGATCTGGGACTTGAACCACTGTCGACTACATGGGAGTTCAGCAACATAGCCATTACGCTAACTGCTGCTCCCACAGTTGGGTTCTTTTTTTGTGCCTTCTTTCTTTCATTTAATATAGTAGTTGTGAAACATACCTTGTAGTTTTTGCATGTAGTTGTGGGTTGTTTCAAAAATGTATTTATTTATTCTACTATTAATGGAATAAAATTTGGGTTGTACCCAGATGCACATTATCAGGTACATATCTTGGTATATAGGTACATGGTTCCTCTTGGTTATATTTGCTTAATTTTGTTGACTCAATGAGTATTAATTGTTTCATTTTTGCTAGGTAATGGCAAACTGATTTACAAAGTGGTTATATCAATGAACACATCCATTAGCTCTATATGAGAGTCCCTGTTGCTCTGTACTTTTGCCAGTATTTGGTATTATTAGATGTTTCTATCTTGCCCACCTGGTGCATATACAATGTGCATTTAATTTGCATATCCTTGATTACTAAAGAGGTTTTTATGCCTTTTTATATCTTTACTTGCTATCTGGGTGACTTCTCTTGTTTAGCTGTTCATTTTCCTCTTGGGTATGTTTTGTGCAGTCATTTAGAAACCCAGAGTCCATCCAGCCAGTAGCTCTAACATCACCTAGGACCTTAGAATCTTCCACCAGAACCTCTGCCTTTGACCAGCACATGAGGAAAGAGAGAATGCAGGAAGAGGAAGAAGTTAGGCCTGGAAGTGCTGTTTATCAGTCTCTGCTTTCTACACTGCAATCACCAGATACAATATCATACCAGATATGGTCCCTGGAAGATATAAGTGAGGCTAGAATACTTGCTCTTAGAGTGCTCATGATGAAAAAGACACTGTTTCTACCATATAGCCCATGATCATAAGAACATTTTTCTTCTTAGTAAATTTATTTATTTGTTTATTTTTTACTTTCCCCCCACAAACATTTCAAAAAACTGAATTTAAAAAATAACTTTCAAAATATTTGTTATAATTTTGTTTGTAACTCTATAATAACAGAGGCAGTATGGTTTTAAATATTTTTAGAAAATATTTACATGTCAGCTACTCAAACTTTTGAAAAGCAAACCCCCAGCACACAGCTCACACATGAACCTCCCCAACTCAGCTCTGCTTACAAGTATTCTGTGGTTTACCATCTGCTAACAAAGATTGGTCTCTTTCTTCTTTCGAAGTCTTCTTCAAGGTAATCCTCTGGTTGTGGATGCTCTTTTGCAAACCTAAATGTCTATCAACAAATGAATGGATAAAGGAAATGTGGTATGTGTTTGTGTGTGTTTGTATATGTTTCTGTCTGTACATATATACACACATATCACATTTCCTGTCACAAATAACAGAATTTCGTCATTTCAATGCCTTAATACTATTCTACTGTGTGCATGTATATGTATGTGTGCATATGTATGTATGTGTGTGTGTGTGTGTGTGTGTTTTGCATAAAGAAGGTAAATAGATCACACCTTGAAAATCTGCCTGCTCTCATTTGGAAAGGCACTGCCTGGAACCTTAGACATTTTATTTGAAATACTACAGACATTGAAAGGGAGAGGGAAAGTTTAAAGGTGATGAAAAAACTTACCCTAGACCTAGGATTTGTATCTTTGAGAACACCTAAGTCCACAAATAGTTCATGTAGGTGTAGGTATTCAACACTGAATTAAAGTCCAGGGCAAAAATTAAAAAAAAATTATGTCCTCTGGTTCATTGCAATCCCTTGTTTTTAGCACTGGCTTACTATTTACAAGGTTTATAGAAACACATATACATACACATACACACACACACACACACACACACACACACACA
>NW_006198305.1:2562365-2590502 GCF_000334495.1 Tupaia belangeri chinensis
GTTTATAGAAACACATACATACACATACACACACACACACACACACACACACACACACACATATATATATATACACACACCATAGAATAGTATTCAGACATTGAAATAATAAAATCCTGTCATTTGTGGTAAAATGGGCTCATCTAGAGGATATTAAGTTAAGTGAATTAAACTAGATATATGAAAAGATATATTACCTGTTCTGATAGGTGGAAATTTTAAAAATGACTTCACAGAGTAGTTGAAGAAATACTACCATAGCTGCCATTGCATTTCTGCCAAGTGTGAGTTTAAGCCACTGGATCTGGGACTTGAACCACTGTCGACTACATGGGAGTTCAGCAACATAGCCATTACGCTAACTGCTGCTCCCACAGTTGGGTTCTTTTTTTGTGCCTTCTTTCTTTCATTTAATATAGTAGTTGTGAAACATACCTTGTAGTTTTTGCATGTAGTTGTGGGTTGTTTCAAAAATGTATTTATTTATTCTACTATTAATGGAATAAAATTTGGGTTGTACCCAGATGCACATTATCAGGTACATATCTTGGTATATAGGTACATGGTTCCTCTTGGTTATATTTGCTTAATTTTGTTGACTCAATGAGTATTAATTGTTTCATTTTTGCTAGGTAATGGCAAACTGATTTACAAAGTGGTTATATCAATGAACACATCCATTAGCTCTATATGAGAGTCCCTGTTGCTCTGTACTTTTGCCAGTATTTGGTATTATTAGATGTTTCTATCTTGCCCACCTGGTGCATATACAATGTGCATTTAATTTGCATATCCTTGATTACTAAAGAGGTTTTTATGCCTTTTTATATCTTTACTTGCTATCTGGGTGACTTCTCTTGTTTAGCTGTTCATTTTCCTCTTGGGTATGTTTTGTGCAGTCATTTAGAAACCCAGAGTCCATCCAGCCAGTAGCTCTAACATCACCTAGGACCTTAGAATCTTCCACCAGAACCTCTGCCTTTGACCAGCACATGAGGAAAGAGAGAATGCAGGAAGAGGAAGAAGTTAGGCCTGGAAGTGCTGTTTATCAGTCTCTGCTTTCTACACTGCAATCACCAGATACAATATCATACCAGATATGGTCCCTGGAAGATATAAGTGAGGCTAGAATACTTGCTCTTAGAGTGCTCATGATGAAAAAGACACTGTTTCTACCATATAGCCCATGATCATAAGAACATTTTTCTTCTTAGTAAATTTATTTATTTGTTTATTTTTTACTTTCCCCCCACAAACATTTCAAAAAACTGAATTTAAAAAATAACTTTCAAAATATTTGTTATAATTTTGTTTGTAACTCTATAATAACAGAGGCAGTATGGTTTTAAATATTTTTAGAAAATATTTACATGTCAGCTACTCAAACTTTTGAAAAGCAAACCCCCAGCACACAGCTCACACATGAACCTCCCCAACTCAGCTCTGCTTACAAGTATTCTGTGGTTTACCATCTGCTAACAAAGATTGGTCTCTTTCTTCTTTCGAAGTCTTCTTCAAGGTAATCCTCTGGTTGTGGATGCTCTTTTGCAGTCTCTACTGATTACAGTGCTGTGCTGGAAATGTCCAGGTTATTTTATGGTATAAATTCTGTTATATGACTTCTCTAATCCTCTTTGCCAGGCAGAACTTTTATGGTGCCAGGCAATCTTTCCAAGAGCTTCTGTTTGCTTTCTTGAGCTCTACCTTCATTCCATAGCTTTCTGGCCATATCTTCAGATATCACATTGCAGTCAAAGCCCTGGCAATAACAAGTATTTCCAATTTCTGATGCAAGGCAAGAGGTATTACTAAACTTATGCAAATAACTATTCTGCCACAAAATAAGAATACTCATAAATATTTTTTAATTCCAGAGGGGTCAGGAAGGGAAAAAAGTTTATTTTTCAATGAAAAAAAATTAACAAACAAAAAACATTTTAATAAATTGCTGAACCTATCACCCGTTCAAAAGAAAGCAAAATCTTCAAATCTAGAAAACAAAGCATAGAAGAAAATCAGTAATGTTTTAGTCAAAAGTCATAAAATTCTATTTCACCAGTTCACTATAATATAATTAATCTCTTCTGTTGAATTTACAGTGTTACTGTGGTCTGATCTTTCCATTTAAATCCTGGAAGTTAACATCCAATATTATCATTGATATTTCTGGACTTGTTCCTACTGTTAAGTTGGTCATTTTCTTGATTGTTTTTTGTTCCCTAATTTCTGTCTGTCTTCAGGCAGAAAAGCACTCCCTTCAGAACTTCTTAAAGAGTTGGTTTGGTGTTGGTAAATGATTTTAGGTTTTGTTTATCTGAGAGTGTTTTTATCTTTTTTTCCCATATGAAGGAAAATCTTGCCAGGTATAGTATTCTTTTTTTTTTTTTTTTTCTTTTTTTGAGAGATTTTCGCTATAGGGCGCATGCGCTCGCTCGCCAGACAGACAGAGAGAGACATAGAGACAGAAAGCGAGAAATTACCCCCCGGAGGGGATGGTCACGCTGCAATCCCTTCTCCTCCATTCTCCTCTCGGAATCTTGGGCACGCACGCACACGCGCCTGGCGTGAGTTTTAAGCCACCGGGTCCGGGACGTGAACCGCGGTCGACTACGTGGGAGTCCAGCGACATAGCCATTATGCTAACTGCTGGTTCCCAGTATTCTTAGGTGAAACTGTTATTCATTAAACACTTTGAATATAGTTTCCTATTTTTTCCTTGCTTGCATTGTTTCTGATGATGAGAGGTCTGATGTTAACCTGATAGGATAACCTTTGTAAGTAACCTGATGCTTCTCTCTTGCCAATTTTAGTATCTTGTTTTTGTCTGTAGATTTTGCCAATATGGCAATGATGTGCCTTGGAGAAGATCTTCTTGGGTTGATTCTATTTGGGGTCCTTTGTATTTTTTGGGTCTGGATATTTGAATGCCTGTCTAGGTTTGGAACATTTTCTTCCAGGCTCTCATGGAATAGATTATCAATGCCCTTATTAGTTTTTTTCACCTCCTGGGATACCAATTATCCAGATGTTTGGGCACTTAATAGTATCTAGTATTCCTTGTATGTTGTGCTAATTTGGGGGGGTTATTTTCTGTCTTTTTTGGTGATTTTTTTCCTAGGTCAGGTTTTGTCTTCAACAGCCGAGATTTGGTCTTCTGCATGACCTAGTCTGTTTTTAATACTTTTGAGGGAGGTTTTGATTTTCTCTATTACTGCCTTTATCTCTAACAGCTCCATTTGATTCCTTTTTATAGTGTGTAGTTGTTCTTTCAGATCGTGGAAGAACTTCCTCACCTCCTGGAACTCATCTCTTTTCTCTTGCACCTACTGGAGCTCATTATCTCTCATCTCTGTATCTACTCTAGTTTTGTCACTATGAATATTCTGAATTCTTTATTGGACATTTCCACAAGTTCCATTGTATTGTCTGTGGATGATGAGTTGTTTTCTCCCTTGGGGGAGAGATAATTTCTTAGTTTCTCATATTTCTTGTGCCTCTGTGGTGGTTTCTGGTCATCTGATGGATTATATATTTCTCCTTAATTTTTCAGAGTTAATTCTGAGCATTCAGAGGTGTGAGGGAGGGGAGATTCGCATCTTTCTGCAGTTCTATTTTCCTTATTCTCACCAATTAACCTGGGCTTTTCACTTTGGGACTGAATATTACAAAGGCCTTACAGTTTCTAGGGAATAGGTTCACCTGGGGTGAGCTGTGGGGCTTCAACTGAGAGTTCAGAGGCATGTGGGAGGAGATGAGCCATGCTCTCTCTGCAGTTCTGTATTTCTCCCTGCTGCTCACTCTGTAGTCTTTCTTCACTGAATTGTAGTCACTTGAGGGTGTATTCACTATTGGCTAATTGGTTGGAGAAAGTTTCTGCAACTGTAAGATCATGTGCTTCCCTTTACTATAAGATACTTCTGTGCCAATTTCTCTCCTCTAGTGTGTTATGCAACGTGGTATCCACAGAAAGAGATTTTGAGTTCAGATTTATGAAGAGGAGTTTGTCCCTTTGGGTAGCAGGTTTGATAAGAGTTGAGGATTTCTATGACCCTGAAAGTTTTCAGATGCTTGGTTATTGTGCATGTAGGCCTGTCTAGACACTCAGAGTGTGAAAGCTAAACAGCAGAGTAAAAAAGTAAGGTTAAAAAAAAGAAAAAGAAAGAAAACAAAGACAAAAAAAAAAAAGATAAAAACAACCAGAAAGGATTTATTTTTTTTTAAAGCACAAAAATGAAAACCATGCAGCAAGTAATTGCAGTGCAGTGAGCCACACAAACACAGCAGGGCACATCTCAGATTGAAATGGCTTTTGAAATTAGCAAGAGAAAGGCGAAGTCAGAGGTGAGAAGTGTTTTACAAATTAAAAAAGAAAATACTTAGAGAGAGAGACAGACAGAGAGGACAGAGGTTGTCCAACCTGTCTGAGTTTTGGGTTCTGAAAGATGGAGTTCAGAGCAGAGATTCTTCAGGCACCTTGGTCCCTGAACATGACAACACACACCTCAGATTTAAGTGACTGCTGTCTGATTTTTTTTTTTTTTTGAGAGGTTTTTGCTATAGGGTGTGTGTGCTTGCCAGAAAGACAGAGAAGAGACAGAGAGACAGAAAGCGAGAAATCCCCCCCCAGGGGGGATAGCCATGACGCAATTCCTTCTCCTTCATTCTCCTCTCCGGATCTTGGGCATGCACGCACAAGCGCCCGGCGTGAGTTTAAGCCACCAGGTCCGGGATTCAAACCGCGGTCAACTACATGGGAGTTCAGCGACATAGCCATTATGCTAACTGCTGGTCCCAATTTTGGGGTCTTGAAGATAGGGTTTAGAGCAAAGATTCTTCAGTAGCCTTGTTCCCTGAACATGGCAGGGCACACCCCATGAGAATATTTTTCCATATTATTTTCTAAAAGCTTAACAGCTTTTCATTTTATGTTTAAAAATTTAGTCAAGTTGGAGTTTATTTATCTTTATTTTTTATTTTTTTGAGAGAGATTTTTGCTACAGAGACAGAAAACGAAAAATCACCTCCTTTCCCTGGAGGAATGGCCACACAGCAATACCTTCTCCTACATTCTCCTCTCCAGATTTTGGGCATACATGCACACATACTTGGTGTGAATATTAAACCACTGGGTTTGGGACTTGAGCCACAGAAAATTATGTGAGAGTCCAGCGATGTAACTACTATGTTATCTGCTGGTCCCAATTTGGAGTTTATTTTTATGTATGGTGTGAAGTAGGCATCCAACTACATTCAAAAAACATTATTGCCCAATTATTCCATCATCATCATTTTTTTGGGGTGGGGGGTTAGTTTATTTTATTGTTTATTTTTTTTTCCCATGATTGAAGAGAGGAGAAGCATCCCTACCCAGGTTTTCATGAAGCAGTCCATCTTCAGCTCAGTCGGTCTAGATTTTAGACTTGTGTGTGCACATGCCTGATTGCTTAGGGATCACATCCCAGGACCTTTCTCATGTGGACCCAGTAATATCACCACTGCACGACTACCTGCCCCTATGACAATATATGTGTTTTAATGAAATATTTAGACCCATTTACATTTATTGTGATGACTTATGTGCTTAACTTTAAGTCTGACATGCTTTTATTTCCCGTGTTCTTTTTTTTTTTTCTTTTTCCTCTTCTTCTCTGCCTTTTGGATCGATTGAATCTTTTTTACTCAATTTGTCTTCTTTATTAGCTTACTAGCTAATTCCCTGTATTGTTATTTTGATGATTTCTTTAGGTTTATAGTAGGCATTTCTAGTTTCTTTTTTTCATCGCTTTAAGATTTTTGCTTCATATGAGTATGGTGTGCTTTGGTGTAGTTGTGTTCATTTTTATTTTGCTTTGGTTTATAGTTTTCATCAAATTTGAAAGAAATTTTATGATTTGTTCAAGTAATTTTTCTACTGTTTTTATGAGACTCAAATTATTATTATCTGTGGTGCTTTAAGTTGTCTCATGGCGCTCGCTCTCTCTCTCTCTCTCTCTCTCTCTCTCTATATATATATATATATATATATATATATATATATATATATAGTTTTTTTTTTCACATTCTTTGAACTCTCCAGACTTTATTTTAGGTAGTTTCTATTGTTACATGTGTAAGTTCACTAATATTTTCTTCTACAGTATCTAGTCCTATTCATTGTATCTTTCATCTCACACATTATGTTTTTGATCTCTACAAGTCTAATTTGGGTCTTTTTTTATAAACGTCTTCCTTTTTACTGCTTAAATATTTTTTTTAAAAGAGAAAATGGAAAGTTTATTTAGAGAAAGAGCACCCGGGTCTGAAGCTGGAGGTGCTTCAGCCCTCCCTACTGAGAAGACATGGTATATTTATACAGGAGGGGTGGAGGTGTAGAGTCACAAGTATGGCACTTTGATTAGCTTACTTGCCACTGTGATGTTATTGGCCCATCTGTGGGTGTTGGCCACTGAAGTAAGAGACAGGGATCCTAAAAATGTAGTTAGGGTATAGGCTCAAGATGGAATCACAATATGGCTAAGTTTTAAGATGGAGACAAAACAATTCAGCCTCTTACTCAGAGAGACCACTAGCAGCAGTGGCTCAATAATTGACTCATGCAGCATAACTTAGACCAAAAAGAAAGACTTTTTCCAGGCCCCACCACATTATGGGAAGAGGATAAGACAGCGATTTTCATGGCCCAAAGCTGCTAGACAAAGAATCTCCTGATCTTTGTACTCACTACAAAATTAGGAGAATAACTGGGCCTATCCAGGGTGCATTCCCCACCTCCCACCACCACCATGAGGAAAATGCATGCGCAAACTCCACCTAAAATAAGTCTGGACAAAAACCTTCCTGACCTAAATAACCCCCCCCAACTCAGTTCTTCCTTGGCAACCCATTTTTTAGGATCTTCCCTTCATCTTGGGAACTCTGTTTTTCCTTCCCTTTCCCTCCATAAACTCCCCATTTTACAATACCCACTCTGTGTCTGTGTCTCTAATTTTTCCTGAGTAAGGGTCAAGAACTTGTATCTCACTGTGGGTGCTGGACCTGATCACACCTGTACCCCACATTCCTGTGTCACTGCCAGTAAGGTAGGGCTCTGGTTGGAGGATTCTAGCCAAAGGTCACTGCAACCATCTCCTTAATTTCTGATGGGAAATTACCTGAAGGTCGTTCAGGGGCTGGCCTAACATTTCCAGACTATTTATTTATTTATTTAAAGGTGAAGTGAGGGTGGGGCAAGGGAATATAGGTGGTCAGTCTTCTGGAGTTGCTTCAAGCTGAGAAGGGACATTGTCTTTTAGGGTGATGGGGAAGGGTGTGGGTCACTTGGAGGCAGGCATGAAAATTGTAACCTCTGGAGCAGCAAGATGTTTTCAGCCTGTTTTGGGGCCAATTGTCTCAAAAGAAGTCATCTAGCATTTTTAGGAGTGGAGGTCCTACAGAAACTAAGAGAAAAATTAAAGTGGGGGAAACCAGGGAAAGGATAAAAGCATCATTCTTCTTCCAAAAAGAGGCAAAGACTCTCTTTTACTGCTGTGAGATGTAAGCCTCTTCCATTTTAGTCACTGAGTCCACTTGGTCTTTAATCTGTAAGGGACCATGATGGAGAGAGTTAACAAAAGCTCAACCAATTCAGTGGGGCCAGATCTAATGTCAGGGCCTGTCAGTCCAAGGTATAGAGGAGACCAAGGATCTTTGCTGAAGTTGGTTAGGGGGCCTTGGGTAAGTCCCCCTTGATGTTGAAATACTCCTTCATTTGCAGAGGCTGCCATTTGGAAGGCCTTTTATTATCAGGACTGCTACCAGTCTCCTTCCCTTTTCTTTATTTGCTTGCCTTCATCACAATTATTAAAGACCTTGAAGGCTACATCTTTGAGTTTCCAAACATCATCTAGAAAAATCTGTCCTGTCCTCTGATCTGTAGTGGCACCTGTTATAGACCAAAAGTCAGTACATAGGTGGGTCTATTTCTGGGGTCTTTTTTCTGTTACTCTATACCTCACACACCACATTGTACACATATCCAATTACTTTTATAAAATGAGAAACTAAGGAATTAAGTCTGTCTAAAACTGCCTCACTTGGAACTTGAATGACATATTTAACCATTATCTGTCTCATGTCTCCACAATGAGGAGAATAATAGAACAGTAGGATTATTGATGGGTTAGCCTTAATTTATAAGAGGTCCCATTTTATATTAACTAAAATTTACATTGTTTGGACCTATAGAGTATGTATATTTCAGTTGATTATTTATATTTTTTCTTTAAAACAGTTACATGGGGACCAGCAGATGGAGTAGCAGTTATGTTGTTGGACTCCCACATGGCCGACTGCAGTTTGAATCCTGGACCCAGTGGCTTGAATCTATGCCAGGTACATGTGCTTGTGTGCCCAAAATCCTGAGAGGAGAATGGAGAAGAAGGGATTGCAGCACCCTGGGGAGTGATTTCTTGCTTTCTGTCTCTCCGGCGAGCACGTGTGCTCTTTAGAAAAAAATCTTTAAAAAAAAAAAAAAACAGTAAAACAGTTTTCACTGTTTTAGTAATTTTAGGTAATTTAGTATATTTGAGTTATTATAACCAACTCTTGGCCTCATTCTGCTATGCTAACTAATGACTGTGTCCCATTGGAAAAATATGACATGATAGATATTTTCTCATAAAAATTTTAGTTTTATTTATTTTCCTACCCATTTTATTTATTTTTATCTCTCTCTTTTTCTTTTTTGTTTAAGGATTTTGTCATAGGGCATATGTGCTCACTGGAGAGAGACAGAGAGACAATGAGAGGAAAAGTGAGAAATCATCTGCTAGTGGGGATGGCCATGATGCAATCCTGTCTCCTCCAGTCTCCTGTCAGGACTTTGGGCATGTACCCACATGCATCTGGTGTGATTTTCAAGCTGCCAAGTCTGAGACATGAACTGCAGTTGGTCATGTGGGAGTCCAGCACCTTAACCACTATGCCATCTATTGCCCACCTCCTATTTTATTTCTTTCCCATTACAGCACTGTTTAATTTCTTTTAAGAATTTGAGTAGTGTCCATTTATTTAGAACTATCTTTAGTCCTCTTTGCTGAAAGCCCCATTCTACTGTTTTCTCAGTTGATTTCTTTTCTTTTTTCTATTTAATGAAAAAAAAAATTGAGTTCTTTTTCTTTCATATCTTTCAAGAGTCCCCTATGAATCCACAAAATCTATTTCTTACTGCTTACATTTTTTTTTCTTTTTCAATGAAACCATAACTTATTTCATCTTATTTTGCAGTTCCAACTCTCTTCTATACTCATGCACTTTTATTGCTTCCTCCCCCACACCAGTGGTTCTCCACCTGTTCCTTCATGAGCCATGAGTGGCTCACAAAGCTGTTTCAGGTGGCCCATAAGCTGCCTGTCAGCTCACCACTCCTGCCGTCACAAGCAAAGTGGGTCACCCATGAGGCTTCTCATGCTTCCTAGTAACGGTGAGGGCCAAGGCCCACCTGTTCCACAGTGTCTCCCTCCACCACGGAAATAAACTTTCTTTTGAGTTTGTGATTCAAGACATTACCAATGGGGGCATATCAGAGTAATTTGAATAATTAAAAGAAGGCCCAGTCAAGCCCCACCATACTAATAGTACGTTTACATTTTCTTAAGCCTTGTGAATTAAATTTGAATTTTACAGTTACAAATTCAAGTATGTACAAAATTTATAATTTTGTACATAAAAACTAGGTTTTATGTATAAAAACTAGACTCAGGCTAGATTAAAAAAATCTTTGCTTGGTAGTAGAAAACTTAATGTAGCCAACTCCAGAAAATTTACTTTTAATCTAACACTTAGTCCCTTAGTAGAGAAGGAGTGGCAATTAATTAGCCAAATTAGGATTCTCCTCTCTGTCTAGTTTTTCTCTTTCTCCCAGGTTGGAGGGGGGTGTATATTACCTACATACAGAAGTGGGTGGAGAGGTTGCCATGTATTCTTGGTCACCTTCTGTGCTTGTTTGGCCTCCAAAATATGATTAATTCCATCAGGCCTTGGGCATTGTTGCCTAAAACCTGTATCACCTGCTGATGTGTTGGAGAGTTCACCTGACCTGGTGTTGGCAGGTCCTCCATGCCTCCCTGATGTTGGCTTCTCTTACTTCTGTCCTCATACCAACCATGAGTCCGTTTTTGGGTCACTTCTGATCTGTCAGCCCCTACAGCATGCTTGGGGTGAAAAAAGATTATGAAAGGTCAGTGGCCAGAGGCTTTCTGCACAGCACTTTGGAATGTTTGTGACTCAATGAAACTTCTTTCAGGTCTTCCTAGAGACATTGTACAGTCATTGCTTCTTTACTACTTTAGTACTGAGATGGCTTGATAGTAGAAAACTCAATCTTTCCAGCTCCAGAACATTCACTGTCTTCTATTCTAACACTTAGTCTTGTAGTAGGGGGAGGGGGGGTGGTGATTGTTAGCCAAATTAGGATTCTCAATGAATCTTACCTGTATTCAGCGTTCCACTTTAGGCTCTGGGAAGCAGCCTGGGAAAGGTTTATTCTGTTCAGGCATTCCTCAGACTTTCAGAGTTTTCTGATAATCTGCCCCTCCTGGAGTACAGCTTTGGAAGTGGTGCACGAGTGAGGCAGTGCTGCCACTCACCTTCTTGTCTTTCACAAGATGATGGAGCCCTCTTCTCCTTTTGGGTGGGTGGATGGCATTACGTGACTCTGCATTCATTCCCTCCTCATGGTATACATTATGTGTTCTAGATCCCTCAGGATTTAATCTGCAGTATTGATAGTAACTTTTTCTTTTTTGTTTTCATTATTTACATTTAATCACCATACATCTTTACAGTGTACAAAACATGTTTTTTACCCAGCATAAATACAGTGCATATTAGTCAAGAAAAAGACATTATCCTATACATTATCATCAGCAAACAACTTTTATTTTTGTGTCAATTAAACATATTGTTTTTTTCCCTCTGTTCCCCTCTCCCTGTTCACCACTCCCTATTCTCCTCCCCACTATCTCTTCTATCCACAGTTGCCCTCCCTGCTATTATGCCTTCCGGTCTTTCGGTTTCTGCTAAACAGTACAGAATTCAGCCTATAGTGAACAAGGACATACAAAGTCTGTCTTTCGTAGTCTGGCTTGCTTTGCTCAGCATTAAGTCTTCCATATTAGTCCACTTTGTATTAAGTGTCAGGGCCTCATTGTTTTTTATGGCTAAATAGTATTCCATAGAGTACATATGCTATATTTTTTCAATTTACTCATCTATTTTTGGACATTTGGGTTGATGTCCTATCAGTGGTAAATAATGCTTCAATAAAAATGGGTGTGCAAGTGTTTTTCCAACTGAGGGTTTTCTTATTCTTTGGGTAAATACCTAAGAGTGGAATTACTGGGTCGTATGGTAGTTCTATTTGCAGGTTTCTGGGGAATCTCCATATCGGTCTCCACAGTGGTTGTATTAATTTGCATTCCCACTAACAGCATAGGAGAGTTCCTTTTTACCACAGCCTTGCCAGCAATTATCATTATTTATTCTTAAAATTTTAGCCATTCTGACTGGGGTTAAGTGGTATCTCATTTTGTAGTAACCTTGTAAAATTAAAAAAAAATTTTTTTTTCAATTGCCTGAGTCTTGAAACTGAAAAGCCAAAGCTTTTAAGACTGTTTTCTCTAGTTTACAAAAATTGATATGAAAACTAAAAATCCAAGGGTACAGTGTTTGATTCTTTCAAGTCATTTCTCTGTGGGAAATGCATAGTGTAAGATATTACTGTTGCTAAGATTGAGAGTCATGTGAAGAGGGGTAGTTTAGTTTAACATTAAAATATTACTCCTGGTTATTTGTTTTTCTTTATAGAAAGTGTATAATAGTTACCCTTTATGTTCTTGTTCTCTCTCTCTTTTTAAAAAGACTTATTTATTTTATTTTATTTTATTTATTATTATTTTTTAATTTGACCAGATCGAGAGAGAGAGAGAAATGGAAAGTGAAATAGCCAGCTGGTCCAGGGCTTGAACTGTGATCCACTATTTGGGAGGGAGTCCAGTGCCTTAACCACCACGCCACCTGCTGGCCCATTACTGGCTCTCTTGTTTTTACTCATAATTCATTCTCATTCTCCGCTTGGGATTTTAGGCATGCACACACACATGCCCAGTGTGTTTCAAGCTGCTAGGTCCTAGACTCGAACTGCAGTCAGCCATGTGGGAGCCCAGCACCCTAACCACTATGCCGCCTACTGACCCCACTCATTATTCTTTCTGATACTGCTATTATATTGGGAAAGGCTGTGACTTGTTAATACATGAAAAGACTAAGTAAATTAATGAACACCTCAAAATAGGACCACAGTGCTCTAAAATATTTAGAAATATATTAATCTATTTGTGATTTTAATTACTACATACCGGTATTTAAATAGGACAGATGTATAGGAGTATCTTGTAGTTAAACAGACAAGGGTTTGAATCTTGGATCTAACACGTATTAGCTGTGTGACCCTGTGTCAATTAAATCCTCTGAGCTTCTGTGTCCTCATCTGTAAACTTGTGATAACATCTTTTAAAATGCTGTTCAATAGAACATTATTTAAGAAGAACATAATGCAAAAAAAGGAGAAAATATATTCAAATAAAATTGGGAAACATTAGAAAAAAAGCACAATTAATAAATATCTTTGCTATGGTACTTTCTAGATCATAGGTTCAGCTAATTTTCTTTTTGATTATGTAGGATAGGCACGTTAAGCAAGTGTTCTTAATTGCAAGCAATGGAAACCCATTCTGAATGATCTACCATACCCCAACAGGGTCTTGACACTGTGATCTTCCCTTAACTTCAGCTAGCCCCAGCTCGTGGGCACATGCTTTTGCAGTGAACTCAAGAAGTTCTTCATACACATACTTGGAATCATCCCAGGCTGATCAGCCTCACAGAGTATAGTATTTTACTACTATACCAATATCTGGTCTCTCTTGTTTATGTACAAGTACAGGCTATTGTGGATGATGGGATTGGGAGAGAGGCAAGCATAGTGATTAAGAGCTGGAGTGCTAGAGACAGGAAATTATCAGCTACAGTCCAGGCTCAGCTCCCTAAGAGTTGGTTGTTTCATGACATGCTTTTTAACCATCAAAGCCTTTGGGACCTAAAGTGTGGTCTTTGGACCAATGTCCTGGCATTTGTTAGAAATTTAGAATCTTGGTACCAGTTTCAGGTCTATATATTTTGGAAAGATCCCTGGGTGATTCATTCATTTGTACATTATAGTTTGAGAAACACTACTATAAGTCAGAATTCCCTTATATCTTTAAATTAGGGATAGTATTGATGCCTACTTCATAAAGCAGTTGCAAAGGTGAATGGCAGGACCAGCAGATGCCATAATGATTATGTCACTGGACTCCCATGTAGACACAACCATGGTTTGAGTCCTGGGCCTGGTGGCTTAAAACTCACACTGACCACATGTGTGTACATGTCCAAAATTCTGAGAGGAGAATGGAGGAGAAGGGATTGTGGTGTGTGTGCATGTCTGAAATCCTGAGAGGAGAATGGAGAAGGGATTGTGGTGTGACCATCCCCTGGGGGGTAATTTCTTGCTTTCTCTCTCTCTGTCTCTCACTCTCTCTCTATGGTGAGTACATGTGGCCCATGGCAAAAAAAAAATAAATAAATAAAAAAGAAAAAGAAAAAAGAAAAAAACTCTCTTAAAAATTGCTTAAGGTGAAATGGCATGATGCATAGTAAGTGCTCAATAAATGTTTCATTATCATTATTGTTGACTGAACTCGAACATGTTTAAGAAGAAAAGAATAAATTCTGCAAGCTTAAAAAAAATAAGGATAAACTTAGGGTGTAGCTGGGGGAATTAGCTCTAAGGACAAGCAAGACTGATTTTGTCACAGTAATGTTAAGGACAGTTGCTCTTCTTCTTATTTTCTCTTCTCCAAGAAGGGCAATCTCTGAGACCCAGCTCCAAGCTCTCAGGATCTTCAGTTTTTCCTACTCTCTCCAGAGTATTAAAATTTCAAAAACGATGAAGTCTCTATTAGAACAACCTCGTAGGAAGTTAGTGGATTCACTAAAGACTTTTGAGTGAATTAAACAGTTAGACCTCAGTATTAAGTATGAGTAGAAACACTAGTTTTTGACCTGGTACCCAAGTAGTCGTTTGAATTTTGCTTAAATTGGCGGCAACTCTTACATGCATGGTTTTGTGAAGGAATAGACAGTAAAAGATAATGTTATTCTGTTGTCTCCATGACAACGGCCATGCTTCATGGAATATATCCATCATGCATAGTCCTGAACCATCTGGTTTCTAAGTCCTTGGTGAAAACCCTCTAGGAATGAAGTGTAGGTAAACTTTAATCAGTTTTATAATTACTGTAGTCCTTGCAGAAATTATTTAACTTGATTTTGCAGCTGCTTCAACATAAGACCCAGAGGTCTTATTAGGATTTTTACTGCCACTTGTAAGGAGCAGTTGAAGAATCATGATTGTTTCTTAGCTGCAGATGCCACTGTTTCTGTTTTAGGTTTTGAGACTGGGTTGTAGTGACATCACAGAAAGATAGAGAAAGGTCAAAGTTATTTTTTCCAATTGGCTCTGTCAAATATAAAAATTAACCGTACTTTGAGCTGGGTTTTATGTATTGGTAATGTATGTTTATGTTAGAGTTTCTGTCAAAACAGGGATTAAAGATAAATGTAGCTAATTAAAAGAACATTTGCTTAGAGCTCCTGGTAATAGATACCTCTTTGTGAGGTCTCGAGGTATGGCTTTCTTTAAGGACTGATGCAATCTGTGTGACGACGGAGAATAGACTAAGATTTCTGAAAATAAAACATGAGTCTAGGAACTATCTAGTATGAATTCCAAGGGAATAATCCAAGTAATGGTTAGGTTAATAGGTATATTAAATGCTTATATAAAATGAGCATGTCTACCCCGTTTCTGACCTTTCACCAAATAATGTTTCTCAAGTACTTGGAAACAGAATCTGTTTAATGCCTCTTAACTGGTACCGGATGAGTTAAAATATTCAAATTGAATTCTACATGATTAAAAAGTAAAACAATGGGACCAGCAGATGGCATAATGGTTGCTTTGTTGTACTCTCACATAGTTGACCCTTGTTTGAGTCTTGGACCCGACAGCTTAACATTCACACTGGGCATGTGTACCTAAGTGCCTAAGATCCCAAGAGGAGAATGGAGGAGAAGGGATTGCCCTGTGGCCATCCCCCTGGGGAGTGATTTCTCACTTTCTGTCTCTGTCTTTCCAGTGAGTGCATGCGCCCTATGGAGAAAAGCTCTCTCTAAAAATAAATAAATAAATAAATAAATAAATAGATTAATTAATTAATAAAATACAATAAAACAACAACTCTAAGTATTAGATTAGGCCATTGTTGCTTTTTTTCCCCCCTTTTTTGGGTGATTTTACCAGATAGTTGGATCTTTGCTGCTAATAACTATGTTCCTGGTGGCTGTGTTTTCTTGTTTTGTAACAAGGGGAAAATGTGGGAACAAAAGGGTAATTTTTTCTGCCTTCCATCAAATACCAAAGTCAACTGAATTTACAGTCCAAGAGCTCAATTCCTAGGAAATAGAAGGCATTTTATAAAGATGATAGCACGTATCATTTATCTCAACAGACCCATTGTATCTCATAATCTACATATTTAATGTGCTATGCAAAAGAACAGTTTTATCTGCCAATGAAGATATTTAAATGTTGGATATAAAATGCAGTAAAATTTTCAAATAAACCACCATAATTTCAAACTATTTTGATATTTGAAACAATTTTACATTTGTGGAAATTAGAGACTATCACAGTGTCCTTTAATACCCATGAGAGTGATTCTGGAACTCATTTCTAATCTCTTACTTACTTTGATATAACTTAGAAAATGGTATTTCTTGGATTTAAATATTTATTAGCTTCAGATCCCTTGGGAGGAAGCCCCTACCCTCACCCTAATTTATATAAAGAGCTATATAAAGCCAAACTTGTACTTATTTTAATAAAAGGCCTCTTTGAAAATTAAAAGTTGCCAAGTTTCTGGATATGAAATGAAAATTTTGGCCACAAGGTTACTAAAGAGTTTTATGTTAGGAACTTCATGTGAATATAGTGATTCTACCACCAGAGGGCTCCATATTTTTTCTTGAATGCAGCCAGATAAAAAGAAGAGTTGGGTTTTGGTATTAAAAAAATTTGTTTTTAATAGTCCTTATGTTTAAGTTATATACCACAGCTTAAAGGCAAAACCTGGGTTTCATTCATCTACACTGAATTTAAAGATATGCATAGGGTAAATTTTGCTTTTAGGTATCAAGTGCAGTTTTATTTCTTTAATGGCGGTAAAGAAAAACACAGTGATCCATCTTCTAAGTCCTATTATTTGTGTGTATGAAGATGAGGTTCTCTTTTCCTAAACAAATATTGAGGTCTCTCTGGAGTCAGGAAAAGTGTGAAGAATGAAGATGGTGCTTTTGGTTAAGTTTGTCAACCTATTAAGAATTCCAATAAACTGTAAAGGGTAAACAGATGATTGGAGGATGTAATGGCAGCTTACCTCATGAGAAGCTGTGGAAATACAGGTACTTATTGAGGGTTAATGCTGCTTAGCTACCAGCTGAAGAAGGTCACTGCATAGGGAACCCATGATCTGTGATTATAGTTTCCATTGTGAGTTGGGAAGTGGGATTCCTATATATGCATCAAAAAAAGAACACACTGAATAAGAGTTAATATTGCAGAACCTAAAAGTACTCCACTAATATGTACACAAATATAAACAACTAGATTTTATTGATAATCAATGTCTAAAGTATTTATTTATTACTCATTTATCATCGATGTATCCTCACATTTTTTACAAAAGTGATTTAAGCCAGTTACTCCACTAGATTTTTTATTTCCAGTTGGCCTGTATGATTCTCCAAAATCTTCACATTGAAATTCTCATTTATTGGAAATTCTTATTTCTGGTTCTGACTTTCACTAAGCTAGCTCTGTAATCTTGAGCAAATTTCTTTACCTCCCTTGTCTTTAGTTTCTTGTGCTTACATTAAAAGGAAAGCATAAGTAAAAAGTTCCTGGGGGCTGGCAGGTGGCATGGTGGTTAAGGGTGCTGGACTTCCACATGATCAACCGCAGTTTGAGTCTTGGACATAATGGCTTTCTCACTTTCTCTCTCTCTCTTTCTCCCTCCCTGTCCCTCTCTGGTCAAAATAAAATAAAACATTTCTTTTCTTTTTTTTTGGAGAGGTTTTCGCTATAGGGCACTTGGGCTCGCCACAAAGACAGAGACAGACAGAAAGTGAGAAATCACCCCCCAGGGGGGATGGCCACGCCCCTGCAATCCCTTCTCCTCCATTCTCCTCTTGGGATCTTGGGTACGCACACACATGCACCTGGAGTGAGTTTAAGCCACGGGTCCAGGACTCGAACCGTGGTCGAGTACATGGGAGTCCAGCGACATAGCCATTACACTAATTGCTGTTCCCCCCTTTAAAAAAAAAACACGTTTCCAATCCATTTTATATTCTAATTTCAATTCTTCCAAAATGCTTTTTAAAAATAATTCATTAATTAATTTCTTCTGTGAGGGGGAGAGGGGAAAAGAATGAAAGAGATATAGGCATCCCTAACAGGGTCTCCAGACTATGATACAGCCTTGGTCTCAGATGGCCAAGACCATGGGCATGTGCACACTCAGTGTGCTCAGTGGGGTCCTGGGACATGAACTCAGGCCTTTTCTACCCTGCATGACCAGTCGCATTATCACTGCCCCACCATGTGGCACTCTTCTGAATTACTTTCTTGAAGAGCTTTATTGAAGCATAAGTCATATATTATAAAATTCACTTAGCGTTAGCATATAATTAATACTTTTTAGAAGAGATATGGAATTGTGTGGCCATCACCTCAGCCTAGTGTCAGCATATCTTTTTCACCCTGAGAGTTTTCTCATTCTTGTTTGCACTTAATCCCTTCTCTATCCTGAGCCAGAGGCAACCAATAATCTACTTTTTTTTCTATAAACTTGTATTTTCTGGAAATTGCATGTTAATAGAATTATATACTATATGGTTCTGTTGTATCTGGCTTCTTTTGCTTCACATAATTAAAAAAATGATTCGTGGTTTATATATAATTATACATCTTTTGGGGTACAATGTAATTTTTAAAGTATGTATACAGTGCAATAGTCATATCAAGACTACATGTGTCTTGTGTCTGTTCATTTTCTCATGTCCCCTCCCGTGCAACTTCTAACATCTGTAATTATGCTCTCTACTTTTACGTTATGGAGTCTTTTAGCTTCTACTCTAGAATGAGGATACTCAGTATATGTTAAGTGAGGACATGAAGTGTTTGTCTTTCATAGCCTTATTTCACTTAGTGTTTTATCGTCTAGGTTCATCCACTTTTTGTCAAATGACAAAAGATCATTGTTCTTAATGGCTGGGTAGTGTTCCGTTGTGTATATGTGCCACCTTTTTAAAAAAGTCCGTATTTTGATTGTTGGGCACTTAGGTTGATTCCAGTTTTAACTATTATGAATAAACAATAATATCCATGCAATAAGCATGGATATACGAATGTCTCTCTGACAAAGTAATTTCCTGTCCTTTTGGTATATACATAATGGTGGGATTACAGGGTTAAATAATAATTATTTTTTTTAAAGATTTTTATTTCATTTAATTATTATTATTATTATTATTGTAATATTTTAATTTAACTAAAGCAAGACAGAGAGAAAGAGAGAATGAAAGTGAGAAAGCAAGCCACCAGGTCCTGGAATTGAACTTTGGTCAGCACCATGTGAGTCCAGCACCTTAGCCACCATGCCAGCTGCTGGCCTAACAAATAATAATTCTATTTTGAGTAATCTTCATTCTGTTTTCCAGTACAGTGGCTATAATAATTTAAACTCTCGTCAGCAATGCATTAGGGTTTCTATTTTGCAGCAGCCTCATCAGCAGTTAATTTGCTTTTTCCTTTCTTCCTTTTTTATTTTGTTCTTGTTAATAACC
Source organism: Tupaia belangeri chinensis (assembly GCF_000334495.1). Lineage (NCBI taxonomy): Eukaryota > Metazoa > Chordata > Mammalia > Scandentia > Tupaiidae > Tupaia > Tupaia belangeri. The sequence goes on from NW_006198305.1 coordinate 2,581,413, forward strand.
TTTTTGATCAAGGTTAGTTGATACTTATCATCATCATATAAAGTTATACATTCTTTATATATTCTAAATACAAATCTTTTTCAGATGTTTGCTTTCTCTTTTGTCCCAGTCTGTAGCTTGTCATTTCATCATCTCAGTGGTGACTTTTGAAGAGAAAATGTTTTCAATTTTAATGAAGTCCAAAATTTATGAGTTATACTTTTGTTTTCATACTGTTGAGTAATAAAAAGGACTAACTACTGATATATGCTATGAAAAACTCTTTGGATAACCATTTAGAGTTAATTTTTGTATAAGATATAAAGAGCTGGTCTGATTTCATTCAGTTTTCCTTCTTTTTTCTCCTTTACTGCCTTTTTCTGGGCATTAAACAAATAGTTTTAGAATCATATTAGGTTGTTGGGAAAGTCATGATATATTTTTCTACTTAAAAATGTGTCATGACTTTCCTGACAATCAAATTTTTTTATTCTTCTATTTAATTTTTTTAGTTTTTTAAATAGTTATTTTCTTAGTGATTGCTTTAGAGATTTGTAATATTATTTTATTGGATCGCAATCTACTTCTGGATAATACTGATTTAAATATGGTAAAGTATAGCAACTTTGTTTCAATGTTGTTCTATATTCTTTTTCACGTTTGTATTACTAATTACAGTCATAAATATTATAAACTTAATATGGTAATATAATTATTTTTTATAAAATCTCTTGCTCTTAAAATAATTAATAGAAGAAAATGAAAAGAATGCTTATCAATCTTTGAAACTTGATGCACTCCATCCACCTCGTGTTCCCTGCTACCTGGGCTCAACCTATCCACCAGGAGACTTGGGCCTAACCTTGGCAGGTCTCTTCTCATGAGTGCACCCCCATCTCCCAGGTTATCTTTGGAATTTGCAGCACTCTGATCTGTACAATGCAGTGCATTGTGCAACTTGATCCTCTTTGCTAGTTATATCCCCTTAGCTTGTTCCCACCTCATCAGGAGCTGAAAGTTTGATAGAGGAGCCAACGACCTGAAGTTACCTATGTAATCTTTATCTGCTCTGATCGGAGAGACACAGCCCTCTAATAGAACACACCAGGGACCTAAGGGTGAAATTCTCAATTGCAGTACTGCAGATGGTAGAGCACCATTTCATACTAGAACCACATGAAAAGGCCTGGAGTTTGGAACCTGGGGGACGGAAGGTGCTGGGCATCCTTGTAGGTGTCCCCATGATCCTGGTGGCTAGAAGGCTGATGGGAAATCACAGTGTGATGGAACCCTGCCCGTGAGGTCTATTTTTTCCTCTCTCTACCCTTTTCTCCCCTTCTTTCATGAAAAAAATAACTACACTTAAAAGTGCTCAGGTATAATTTCTAGGATTTTCTTCCAGCTACTGACACTTGCTCTGCAAATTTTAATGCTAGAAATCTTTTATCTGACCATAGGGTGTCAACAAAAGATGGCCAAACTACAACTAGTGCTCAGATTCCATTTATTGAAAGATTTTAAAAATTTTTTGGGTTTTGCCGTCGGGCACTTGCCCTTGTTAGAGAGAGACAGAGAGGAAAAGTGAGAAATCACCTCCCAAGGGAGATGGCCACACTGTAGTCAGTTCTCCTTCAATCTTCTCTTGGAATTTTGGGCATGCACGCACATGTGTCTGGCGTGATTTTTAAGCTGCAGCAACTAGGACACTAACCACAGTCAGTCAGGAGGGAGTCCAGTACCTTCACCACCACACCACCTGCTGGCCCCCCATTTTCTAATAGATTTTACATGATTTGCTAACTAAACTGTTGAGAGTTATTATTTTTTTAATTATTCCATTAGATTAACAACTAAACTTGTTCATGTGTTTAATTAGGTCCTACCCATCATCTAGATAGCAGTAATTGTTAGAGTCATCCTAATTATTGAGATAGTAAAATATGAGAAGTTACCTCTTAGAATTGATAAAATATATTAACATTATAATCCAGTTTACTCTAGAGAAAAATCTGGAATTAGACGATTTTTGATTACATATTATCTAAGAGACTCAGAGCCTGAAAAAATAAAAAAAAGGTCTCTACCTGTAAAGAAATTGTATACATGGAATCATTTTTTGGAATGAGCTCAGGTAATAAATCATAGAGAGAATCTGGTTTCTTTTATGTATTCATTTTTATTGAGACCATGAATTTGTTAAAAAGATTAAATTAAAATTAAATTGTTTTGGTATGACTCAAGTCAAGGAAAAGGGCAAACACAGAACAACTTGAACTGAGTCAAAATCCTGCTTGTGGTGAACTTTCAGATTAGAAGTTGGCTTTGAACTATAGAATTAATCTATTTTGCATTTGAGTATTAGTACCTTTTAAAACTACCTGACATTCAAAAAACCTGAGTAAGTTTCATTTAAGTATTTTGCTCTGTTTTGTACTAATCAATGAATAAAAAGAAAAGAAATAAAAACCTTTAAAAAATATAGATGGTAGCAGAAGAAACTGAAGTACAAAAAAAATGAGCACTTTATCCTCATTAACTGCTTCTGCATGTGGGGAGGAACTGCTCTGTGCTTTCCCCAGATGGCTTGTCTTACATATCTGTTATAACCTCAAAACATATGACTCTAGGAGGGCTTGGTAGTTAAGTATGAATGATAGGAGAAATGAAGAGGGCACAATGCCCAGAAGTTCTGACTTCTGGCTACACTGATAGCCATCATCAGATAATAAATTTATAGAGTTGGAAGGAATTATTATAGAGATCATTTAGACTTGGTAACACCAATACAAAAGCCTACAGAGGCCAGAGGGGGAATGCAAATGAGTGAAGTAGGCCAATTTTATGATGTTGCAGATTTTTCTTGACACACATGGTCCTCTTGGTATATACTCTTTTTCTCCACTGTTGACAGTGACATAAGTAGGGAGAAATATTTCTCTAAGAAAAATGATAGTGCAAGTGAAAAGATATATGGCAGAGATCAGCAAAGTATAACCCAGCACCAAATTTAGTGTGCTGCTTGTTTTTTTTGTGTGTGTGTGTGTGTGTGCTGCTTGTTTTAATAAATGCAGTTTTATTAGAAAACAGCACACTTATCTATGTATTGCTTATGGTTGCTTTTGTGCTCCAATAATAGAATTGAGTATTTGTGACCAAGACAGTATAGTCCACAAAGCCCAAGTTATATATGTCCTTTTTTAGAAAAAATATGCCAAGACCTTAGTAAATGGCAATGTACCCAGCCTCAGTGATGAGATGATAGAAAATAGTGGTGCCTGTAGCAAACTGGGGAGTGTAAGACCTCTTATGGGACAGCCACTAGTCAGCACAAGTGGTTTGTCCTCTTGTGCGAATTGTCCCAGTGTTGCCACATCTCAATTTACAAGAGAAATTCAAATTTTGGAATTTTATTTTAAACTACTATCTCAAGTTTTATTTAAACATTTTGGGCCAAACCCTCAGAATCCTTCATATGTATTCAGGCTAGATTTTGCCCATTGACTGCCATTTTATGAATAAAAATATTTTTCTTAATTTTGGATATTCAATTTTTTATTTCTAGGTACTCAAGTTTTAAGCAAATCTACTATGTTACTTTTTATAGTTTCCTTACTCCCTGTATATAGTTTTAAGTTATCTTAAAATGTGGTTGTTTTATAACCTGATAGTTCATCAAATAATTCTATTATCTTTTGTGGATTTGTTTTCTGTTGCTTATTATTTCTGCTGCTTATCACCCATGGTGTCCTCTTTCCTTAAAGCCTGATTATCTTTGCTTGTAATATGTACATCATACTTGAAAAAGTTATTTGAAGGAGTAACTTGAGGACTAAGGCGAAGATATTTTATTTGCTTCACTAGGACCACCTTCATCCAAGATCAAGGTTTCATATTTCTTGAACCCTGGAGAATACATTGCAAGAACATGAGCGAGTAGGTTTATTTTAAAGTTTTAGTTTGCTGGGGAGAGATTCTTGTCCCAACCCGCAGGACAGTCGAACAGGTTCCCTGGGGGAGGGAGTGAGAGATGGGACAAACACACGTACACACAATAGGAGGTGCTGATCAAGTCGTCTTCTTCTGTCTACTTCCGTTTATTCAGGAAAAATGGCAAGTTATATACAGCTGGTGGGCACCAATTGGCTGTCCGAAATGCAAATGAGATAGAACAGCATGAACCAATCATTGATGTGGGTGGATCTCTCCCATTGCCTAGAAACCCATCCTCTTCTGGGGAGAATGGTTGGTCACATGATTTCTGAGAAATGGGTTGCTCAGTGAAGAAGTGAAGCCTAATGGTTTCCAAGATGGCGGATAGCTCAAGATGGCTCCCATATGCAGTGTCTGCCACAGATTCTCATATTGCGTACCTCACATTACATAAGTCTAGACTTTTTTTTGTATAATATAGCAAGCATTGGGACCAGCAGGTGGTGTGGTGGTTAAGGTGCTGGACACTCCCACATGGCCAACAATGGTTCAAGTCCTGGATCTGGTGGCTTGCTTTCCCACTTTCTCTCTCTCTTTTCTCTGTCAATCTCTGATCAAATTTGAATAAATGAATGGATGAATAAACTTAAATAAATAATTCCTTTTTTTAAAAAAAAAAGATAGCAAGCATACACAAAAGGGAGACGGAAAGATAGGAGAGAGAGGCATTTCTGGCAAATTCTAGCCATGTCTCAGTCCTCTGTCCCAGTCTCCCAGGAAGCTAGGACCATGGGTGGATGCCATGTGTCTGACCTACTTAGGTTGGGCCAGGGATTGAACATGGGCCTCCTTTCTGGCCTTAGCCACTTCACAGTTGAGCCTCCCTATTTACACCACTGTGATTGGGCCAGTCTAAGCTTTTAAATTTTATTACTTATGCCAAGTGAGGTCAGAAAAATAAATATCCAAATTTTTTGGAACTGGAAAATGCCCTCAAGACAAAAACTTCTTTCATATTCACCATGTTTTCCTTCAGTTTTGTCTTAGTAATTCCTTACTTTCTTATTAGGTCTATGATATTCATAAGATATATTTGTTGATATTTATTTATACTTGTATGTTTATTTATATATGCTATTATGTGTTTTATTATAAATATAAATGCATCATATTTTATTTATTTAGCATTTAGTTTTTAGTAGGAACATTATCTAAGTAACACCTCATAATTATCAGAAATAGTTCTATTTCTTTTTTTAATATATTGATCATTTGTTGCAGATTCATTTTTCTTTTTTCCTTTTTTTAAAAAAATTATTTAATTTCATTTATTCATTCATTTATTTTAATTTGACCAGAGAGAGAGAGAGACAGACAGACAGACAGACAGAAAGTAAGCCACCAGATCCAACCATGGTTGGCTATGTGGGAAGGTCCAGCATCTTAACCACCACGCCACCTGCTGGTCCCTCTTTTTTTTTTAATTTTTGAGAGGTTTTTGCTATAGGGCTCGTGTGCTCGCCAGACAGAGAGAGAGAGAGAGAGACAGAAAGCGAGAAATCACCCCCAGGGGGGAGGGCCATGTCGCAGTCCCTTCTCCTCCATTCTCCTCTCGGGATCTTGGGCACGCACGCAAACGTGCCTGGTGTGAGTTTTAAGCCACCGGGTCTAGGACGTGAACCATGGTCGACTACATGGGAGTCCAGCAACATAGCCATTATGCTAACTGCTAGTCCCGAGAAATAGTTCTATTTCAACCTTTCATTCTATAGATGAGAAAACTAGGCTTAGAATGTGAAATGAATTATTTAAATTCATATACAAATAGCACTTCATAAAACTTGGATTCTGACTCTCAAACCACAATTCTTTCCATCACCACATTTTCATTTAGAATGTTAGTTAGCAGTGTGCTATTCCATGTTTAACAACTGGATTTCTGGGGGATGCGAAGTACTGACTGTTGCATTTACCAATATATGTGGGGTAAATACTCACAGTATGCCTAATTTCAAGCTATTAACTTGATGATGCTGAACTTGGAGTTGCAAAGAGATGCGCACAATTGCCTGTCATGAGCTGGTTCCATCACAACACTATGCAAAGTTGAGAGAGTTAACTTTGTGTTGAATATTTCTGTATGCCAGGATATTTATTTATATATAATTTGGTTTCATTTCCATTACAATATTGCAATGATATTATTGCTAGGATCACAGTTTTATATATGAGAAACATGATTTAGAAAGATAATGCTAATCATTCAAAGTCACACAGTCAACAAGTGGCAGAACCAATGTTTAATACCAGGTCTGTGAAATTGCCAAAGGCAGTGCTTTTCTTGACAAACCAGTATTATTTCATGCATAGTATAGTAGACCAAATGTCCCAACAGGAGTTGGAATAACTGTGAATAGTGACTTCAATACTTTCTCTTATTACCTTATTCTGGATGATTTTTCTTTGGTTCTAATAGGCCTTTCTGAGAAAGGGGTACACAAATTCATGTACATGTTTCCTCGTCCTTTTTCTAAATGTACTCTAGAGCTCAAAAGCAAAATCTCATCCCTTCTTAGGCCCATGTCCATGTCCCTTTTTCAATGTATATTTTGCCCAGATTTCTTGAGGGCATCTGTCCATCCATCTCTCTATCTTTTCAACTATTCATCCATCCATCTATCTACATCCATCCATTGATAATTGTACCAGATATTATGCATGATTCTGAGATACAAATTAACAGGAGAGGTAATAGACTCTGCCCTAAAGAATTGCCCTATCTAACATCCAAAAAATGTCAAGAATGTTGGCACTTCTTCTCCCAGAAAAGTTAAAAAAAAAAAAAACCCAAAACATTGTGTTACAAAATTCATGAAGTTTCTTAAAGCTGAGAAATCAAAGTAGTCTGACCAAAGGTTGATCATTCCTTCCTTCCATTTTCCTATGTTCTTTATTTTGCAAAGAGTTACACTGAGAAGGAAGGAGCATATTTTAAAGTGATAGGTAGACATACTCGCATTCTTCAGTAGTCCTCCCACTTCCAGCTGCAGAGACTACCCCCTTTGACCTAGTTGGAGACCCATTTAACACATCAATTTCAAAGGAGAGGGACTAAGTTTCCTTTGCCCTCCTCCCAGCTGCAAATTCCTAGCCATGCTCCTCATTTTCAGTAATGATTTAATATAAATATATTTTAAATAATAATCATGTCCTCCCTTTGCCTCCCCTTCATATCTTTGGCTTCCTACCTTGAAATACATCTGAACTGTGATTAATACATGTATTTAAAGAAACAGTCATTTTTCCCTTTTTTTCTTCCCGATAGCTAAATTTTCCCACCCTAGCAATTTCTGTCCTATTTCTATTACCCATACATATTTTAGTTCCGGACTCACAGAAACTTTTTATTTTTTAATGCTGGATCTTGTAACTAGGTTTTCTTCATGTTATACCCATGTCCTCACACTGATTTTATCCTAAGATCTAGAAGCTACTTTAAACAAATATGTTCACTTGCCTCGAATGAGGCATCAGGGAAGTGAGGAACGAAGTCCTGATGACAAATGTCTAGTGGCTATAGATCTTCTTTGCCTTAACCAAAATAATTTTACATCATCCTTCCTTTTGATTTTTAAGTTCATTTACTTCGTGAGAACAACAGAGAGAAAAAACAAGAGAGAGAAAAGCACCTTCAACAGAGTATCATACTGTGACCCTCTTCCCCCACCCAAGCCTTCCCAGCCAGCCAGGATCATAACACACTGGTGTGTACAGGTCAACCAGGGGATCGAAACCAAGATCTTCCATATGGATCCAGCATCACTGAAATACTGTGTTATAACTATACCACTAAGCTGGACCGCTATCTTTCTTCTTAAGGGAGTAGAGCAAAGTAAACTTAACAGTTCAGAGTATCCTGAGAATTTTGAGTGCATGAGAGTGCATTATCTGTTAATGAAGCAAACTGTTCTTCATGTCTTCTTAGGGGCTGAAATTTCAGATTTCCTAGGCAATTTTAGAAAAATTAAACTTCACATACCATAAAACTAACCATTTTACAAGGTACAATTCAGTGGTATTTAGTACATACAGATCACCTCCATCTAGTTCCAAAAGAATTTCATCAACCCATAGGAGAATATGTGCCCATTACAGTCATTCCCTATTTTCCCCTCTCTTTAGCTCCCGACAACAACTTATTTGCCTTTTGTCTCTATGGAAGGGGCTTACTGTCTAAAAGTGTCAACCATACTTCTTATTTAAACAAACTAGTGAATGTAGTTTGCTCTACAGCCAAATGATAAATGTCTCAAAGCCACAAATATCTAGCAACAGAATGGCATGAGCACAGTATAGTCTTATAGTTGGAAAATATCATGGTAATTAACTTAATGTATGATTGATAGGGCCTGAATCTGATATGGTGCACTCTTCTTATAGCCCAGATTTAACATATAAAAATTTGAACATTATGAGAAAAAAAAAGTCAGCCATATCCAACCATGACTGAAGGAAGACCTAACAATAGCCATCAAGGGTGTTTAAATGAAGAAGATGCCAGGACAGCATTGGTAAAACATAGAAACTGGATTGAGAAAGAGGAGAAAGGCATATCAAGCATATCAAAAACTACTAAAACTCCTAAATATCAAGTACAAATATGCTCTAATATCTCTGAACAAAATCAAAATAAAAAGAGAAGGAAGTTCTTTAGCTCTCCTAGGCTTGTCACAATGCTTTATCCTTTCTCCTACTTCCAGAAGTGAATAAATCATGGTGAGAATTAAGCCTTTAGTTCCTCTTCATTACAGTGTTTCCTTAGTAACTCCTCCAGTATGCTCCCCAGGGCAATAGCTCTAGAGTTTAATATGTGTTATGTAAAAATATTTCCATGATTTTTTTATTTGTTCATTTATTTTCTTATTCAGTTATTCAACAAGGATTTACTAAATTCCTCTAATATACTTTATACTATTCAAGATGCTGAAGATAAGAGAGGATACAACCAAAAACAAAAACCAAACCAAAACAAAACCAAACCAAATATTTCAGTCCATTGTGTTATTAATCACAGAAATACTGGACTCTGGAGCCGTGCGCCGGGAACGGCCTGGCCGGCGCCCCCCCACTCTGGGGGACGCGCCACGCGGCTGGGGGGCTTCCCTGCCCCCCCCCGCCTCT
>NW_006198305.1:2591132-2628277 GCF_000334495.1 Tupaia belangeri chinensis
AAAAAAAAAATTGGATATTTGATGGCTGCAGTGAGCGGTATGGGCCCAGTTGGGTTCTACTTTATAGTATGCTCTTTTTACCCAATGGGGTTTAGGCCTAAAGTCAGACTTGAGTTCATGTAGAGGCATGTGTCAGCTGTGATAACTATTGGAGAGACTTAGACTAATTAAGATCACTGACAGATCATTTGGGGAGGGGTGAGGCACGGAGGGCAATTGGGGATGACAGGGACAATGTGGGAGGAGGATGGGTCATAACAGAGGGAGGGGGATGGGGAATCTAGGATGGTAAAACAAAAGGCAAGGTATGCAGGACGCAAGAATTGGGAAATTATTTGCTGAGAACATATATGTTGACGTGCTTGATTGAGCCAACGCACAGTATATATTGGATGGAAAATTCATTTGTGTGTTGCGATGGGAAAAAAAAAATTAAAAAAAAAAAGAGAAGAGGATAGAGAAAGATAGCAAGTGAACAATAGAGGGGATGTTAGTGAGAAACAGATATGGTTTATTATCTGTTGAAGATGACGTGTATAGTATTCTCAACTGGACTGGTCTGGGAAGTATTTCATGATGGGTGAAGTCTTTTAACAAGCAAAATGAGAAATAGTGATTGACTGTTTTAAAAAATTATAATAATAATTATTATTGGGAAATGCATGGAAAAGACTTTGAATGATAAAGCGGGGAGATCGATGCCTCTGTATTGACTGACATGCATGGCATTCCCTTTTGAAAAAGCAATGGAAGTCAATGTAAAGTTATATGTAATCCAATGTAATATAAAGAAGATTATGATAATAATAAAAAAAAAATTAAAAAAAAAAAAGAAATACTGGACTCTGGGTAATTCATAGAAAATATGGGTTTGTGTCCATAACACAATGGTTGGGCACTGTACAGAGGAAGTCATATCCTACATGGCCTACCAGCGTCTAATCCCAGTCATAGCAGCTGTGTGAGTGTATATGTACCCAGATTACTGATGAAATGAAGAGATGGAGGAAGCGAGGATGTGGCACGACTATTTCCTGTTGGGAGATGTTCTCTCTCTTTCTCTGTGAGTGTACACAAAACCTCTAGCATTAAAAAAAAAAAAAATAGAGGTTTATTTAGCTCATGGTTTTGGAGGTCCATGGTCAAGGCACCACAAATGGTAAAGGTCTTCTCTTGTTAGAGGTCCTGAGGTGGTGCAGGGCAGCATATGACAAGATTCTTGAACAGAGCTTATGTCTGTGTTTGGGTCGGTGTCATATAAGCCTATAAGTATTCAGTCATTGGGAACACTCCCTAATGCCTAATCATTTTCCTAAGGCCTCACTTTCAATGCCATAATTGAATTAAGCCTCCACTCTCACAAACCATTACAATAGCTCACCAGATTTCAATACATGACTTTTGGGGAGGGGACATATTTAAACCATAGCATCAAGTTTGTAAATTAAAACAGTTTTCTTGGTTGGCTCCACAGTGCATAGGGATCCAGATTACACATGGTCAGTTGAAGTTTGAATCCCAGCCCTGGTGGGTTGAAAAACACATGCGCAAAATTTTAATGGAATGGAGAAATGGAGGAAAAAGGATTAAAGCATTATCATGCCTGATCAGGGTTGCTTTTTTTTCTCTTTCTTTGGGGAGAACATACATCCTCTGGCCAAAAACAAAACCAGAAAATCCAGTTTTCTTTACTACAAGTTTTTCCAGGAACCTAAATTTAGTAATGGGAATTGTGAAGCTTCAAGCAGAATTTAAAGACCAGCAGTTAGCGTAATGGCTATGTCACTGAACTCCCATGTAGTTGACCGCAATTCGAGTCCCGGACCCGGTGGCTTAAACTAACGCCGGGTGTGTGTGCGTGCGTGCCCAAGATCCCAAGAGGAGAAAGGAGGAGAAGGGATTGCAGCGTGGCCATCCCCCCAGGAGGTGATTTCTCGCTTTCTAGCTTTTTATCTCTGTTTCTCTGTCTGGCGAGCGCATGCGCCCTATAGCAAAAACCTCCCCCCCGCCCCCCAAAAAAAGGGAAGAATTTAAGATTTTTTCTAAAGAGAGATTTGACCATAATGTAACCTATATTCTTCTGAAACACATTGGGAAATGCAGTATTATTAAGTAGGAAGGAGTTTATTTTTCTAGATTCTTCCACAAGCTACTATAACCTCATTCTCCAAACAGGTTCCCTTTGTTATTCTCTGTAATAGAGAGAATACTTTTTTCCTTAGAGCACTTAACACAGTGTGAAGTTTTATGTTATTTTGGGGTTTACTTGTTTATACTCATCTTTGCTGCTATACTTCCAGCTCCATGAAGGCACTGTATATATCACCTAGTAGGTACTCAGTAAATAATTTGAACTCGTTGAATAGATACCTGATATAAAATTTACTTACCTTTATCAATCTTACCTAATTTCATTTCTCTAAGTTAGAACAGGTTGATTGCCACGGGTAAGGGCTACATAGAAGGTCACTTTTTTCTGTGGACTTGGTGAAGAGGCAAATTCCTGTGGGAGGAAACTTTATAGAAAAAGCACCTATACTCAATAGACTACAAAATTAAAATAATAACTAACATGTTTGACATTGTTGTGTTTAGCACTATTTATAGTACTCATATAAAATAACTTTTAAAATCATAGTAAAAACCCCATAATGTGGGTATCATTATCTTTTTTTTTTTTTTTTTTTTTTTTTGCCATTGAAGAAACTCAATAGTAGCTTCTTCAAAGTGGCACAGGTGGTAAATGACAGCTGAGATTCAAACTCTGGTAGTAAAGGTTTATATTCTAAGTCACTATGCTCTAGCATTTGTATCTATAATAATATTTGTATCTATAATACTCTCAAACCTTTGGAGATATAATACTTTCATAGTCTTGGAGCAGAATCAACTTTTGCAGTACTTCAATATTAACTAGAAAAAAACAAGTTGCATCTTCAAGTGTTCCAATGAACAGATATTACATAAGGTACCTCTAGGCTTAAAGACGAACATTTTTAGGAGCTGGTTGTTTTTCCATGATTATTCTGTGGGATATTAGAGATTGCACTTAGGCAGTCTTACTCTAGTATCCCATTCATTCCATTAAATCGTAGTGTCTCAGCATACTTGCAGCCAATGCTCTGTATTACTCCCTTGAAAAAATTTTTATATTTTCTTTGTATCTGTGTTTTTTTTTTTTTTCTTGGTATCTTTTTTGGTTTGATTGATTGTATGTGTGCACCCGTGAATAAGTTTACATTTTAACACTGGGAAAATTTTCAAAGCATGAAAGCTTAGCTTTTCTTGCCTTGGAGTGAATTTCTGCTGGAGTTATGTCCTTAATAAAGTAGAAAGGGAGAGATACTGGAAATCAGAAGGTTTGGGATCTGAGGAAAGCATAACAGCAGGTCTTGCTCCCTAGTGAGGAAGAAATTGAGCTTCTGTAAGTAGGGTGAGGAGATCACATTGCAGAATAAATGGAGGGGGCCCAAGGCAGGTGGCTTAGAAAATTGCATTTGTGGCGCAGTGCTCCTGAAAGGAGGCAAAGGACACTATGTGAGAGCACGGCAACATCTGGCAAAGGGAACGAACTTCACAGGAGCATTTTAAGATGTCAGGAAAAGGCAGAGTGGAGTGGAAGATTTTGTGAATGATTGTTTCCATTTTTAAGAGTGATGAAATGGAGTCTCACTGGCATGCTGCCTGTCTCATACGCACGTGTCTGACTAATGATTTTAATTATCAGTAAAGCAGAGCTTCTCAAACGCGAATGCCCGTGCAAATCAGTCTAGAAAAGGACCTGAGGTTCTGCAGTTCTAAGAAGTTTCCAACTGAGGATGGTACTGCTGATTTGCAGAGCACACTGAATAGCAAGAAAGTAGCGCGCTTCAAATCTTCAGATGGGAATTGTTATAATTTGTAGACACCTTCATATAAGTGGGTATGTTTGTGTACAGTACTCTCTGAATTGAGGCCTTGGATGTGAGGAAGAAAGAATAAAGAGAGAGAGAGAGAGAGAGAGAGAATCATTTTATTTCCAAGGAGGGATCTCAGAGAAAGCTTCAGTGCAGACTGTTTGCATCTTGAGAGAAGTGGGTTTCGAGAATGATCAGAAAGGGAAGCCAGGCACCAGAAGAGAGACACCAAAGACAGCCCCCCCCAAGCTAGAACAGGTCTGGGTTACAGCTTATTACATACATTAAAGCCCAGTTTGGGGCCAGCAGGTGTTGTGGCAGTTAAGGTGCTGGACTCCCATGTTTCCAACCGTGATTCGCAAGTCCTGGACCTGGAGGCTTTTAAATGACACTGGCCCGTGTGTGTGTGCATGCCCAGAATACTGAGAGGAGAATGGAAGAGAAGGGATTGTGGCATGGCCATCCCCTTGGGAGAATGATTTCTTACTTTCCCTTTCTCTTTCTCTCTCTGTCTCTCTGGCATGTGCATGTGCCCTATGACAAAAACCTAGAAAGAAAGAAAGAAAGAAAGAAAGAAAGAAAGAAAGAAAGAAAGAAAGGAAGAAAGAAAGGCACTGTTCTAAGTGAAATAAGTACTGGCACCTTGTGACATACTGAATATGTGTGTACTTTACCTAATGTCTTAGTTTGCTAGGGCTGCCACACTCACAAAAAAAAAAAAAAAAAAAAAAAAAAGCCACAAAACAAACAAACAAACCCCAAAACCCCACAGACTGGCTGATATAAACAGCAGAAATTTTTTTCTGACAGTTTTGAAGTTTGGAAAGTCTAAGAGCAGGATGCTGGCAGGATAAGCTCAGGTCTTGGCTTGTGAGTGGCCACCATATTGCTGTTTGCTCACATGACCTCTTCTTTGTGCTTGTGTGAGAAAGAGAAATCTCTGGTCTATGTTCTTCTTATAAAGATACCAATTCTATTGGATTAGGATCTCACCTGGTGACCTCATTTAATTTTTTTTTTTTTTACGAGAGATTTTTGCCATAGGATGCGTGTGCTCTCTGCAGGAACAGAGACAGAGAAATAGAAAGTGAGAAATTACCCCCTGGAGGGATGGCCACACCACAGTCTCTTCTTCTCTATTCTTCTCTTGAGATTTTGGGCACACATGCACAGGTACCTGGAGTGAGTTTCAAACCACTTGGTCCAGGACTCGAACCGTGATCAACCCTGTGGGAGGTCAGAGCTTTACCCACTATGCCACCTGCTGACACCAATCTCAATTGCTTTTTTAAGGGTCTTACATCCAAATACAGTCACATTGGGAGTTAGGGCTTCAGTACATGAATTTGGAGGGACACAGTTTAGTTTATAACACCTAATATAGGTATTCAATGCATTTAAAGTAGACTAATATCTCTAAGGTCAAGGGCTACATTTTCATATAGAAGCACATAACATTTATTTAATAAATAATAGCTAAATAAATAAATGACACTTGAGGAAGGCTGGTGTCCCCAAAACAGACACAGTACATTGTATATATATTTTGGGTACTCAGTACAATTATTGACAAAACCATGAACTGTCTTTCTGGAGGACCATGTAGAAAGGACTTTGGTCATATTATACCTCACGGTAACTACCCTTCACCAGGTTATCTTTGAATAGGAAGGGCAATAATAATATCCAAGGAAATGGACAGCTTCTCATTTACTTTTGCTGGTTTATTTGTAGTGTGTTCCTTTGGGCCCTTAGTAATCTGCTATCTTTGAAAACGTTTTTGAGTTAGTCCTATAGTGCAAGTGGCTCAGTGGTGTGCATAGGGAGCCAGATCCCACATGGCCAATGGTGGTTCAAATCCTAGCCCCAGTGTCTTGAAACACATGCCAGGCATTTGTGGGCCTGAAACCTGATGGAATGGAGAAGGGATTACAACATGGCCATGCCCTATTGGAGGTGCTCTCTCTCTTTCTCTCTCTGGTGAATGCTTGCAACCTTCTGGCAATCTAAAAAAGGGGGGAGGGATTATGGAGAGAATAAAATAAAATTTAAAAATTTTTTTCAATAAAAATACACATATTGGTCAACTGGTTCTTGATAGGTATTAAATTAAGGTAAAAGCAGTTTCTAATTTTTCTTGAGCTCTGGCACAGAATCATGTAGGATCCAATGCAAAAGCATTTCATTAACGTAGAATTCTCTTGATTGCCATCTTCAGGTAAACATGCCCAGTGTAGGTAAATGGAAAGGTGACCTGGTCTCCAACACCGATGTCCTCCTGGGTCACAGAAGTGGCCAGGCTTGAATGTTCATCCTGACTGAGCCTGATTCCTGGAATAGCTCTGGTTATGCCATGCTTTTCTTCCTCCTAGGAGATTGGGTGTCATGTAATAATTGCCCCTTTGCCGATTCAACAGGAAAGGCCATACACTCCTACCCGCCCACGAAAACTGCAGCTGATTCCAGGAATGTAAAGGAGCGGCTGTCATGCCTACACCTTCTTCAAAGAAAAAAACTCAAGATTTAGGAAAGAATTTTGAAATTTGTGGGAGAAATAAACAGAAATGATAGGAATTCCACATTTTTTTTTGCTAACTTTTAAATGAGGCTTTTCCCCAAAATAGCTTTTTAAAGATGTCTTTATTGGCACACAGATTCTTAGTTATACAGTATAGTTTGAGAGCAATAAAATGGACTTTTGAGAATACATGTATTATAACAGCACAATTTCAGAAACTTGGTTGTGGTGGTTTAGGGCAAACAGAATATTACTGTTATTTTAGTTTGCCAAGTGAAGGTATTAAAAACAAATACACAAATACAGCTATCATCTGCTAAAAGTAGCACTTCATTATAGAAAGGACATGTTAGTATAATAAAGTAGTTCTTTACAAGAAACAAGAGTTGACAAACATACCACACAGGCATGCACGTACATGGATGCTCACATATAAGCATCATCCTTATTTTCTCTCACTTTATCATGGGCCTGTGAAGATTTAATCCTGGACAGCTCTGGTCAGTACATGGCTGTTCTGAAGTCAGGGAGCTAGGCAATTTCTAAGGTTGTTTGAGGTCTATGATTCTACAACTTACAAAAGGATCCCGACATTGTATCCTTTCATGAACACAGTGTCAACAGGAGTCATTACACAGAACAAAATATAATTAAACATGACTCACAGAAGTAAAAAAAATGGAAAACATGTAAAGAAATTACACTGTTCCATTAGTATATCTTCTTCTTGGCTGAGGTTTCGTTTGTTTGTTTATTATGCCAGGATATACATTTTCATTCATTCAACAAAGCATGTAATTAAGCCAATGGATGTCCAATTTTATAGAATTGCTTTGAATTACAAGCTTTATTCAAGCCTGTAATGTGGTCAGAGAAAGGACAAATTTCATCTGAAGGCATTTCATGAGGAATTTGCAACACATTGCGTTTATTACATAGGTAGAACTTTTTCTTCTTCATAGTATTTTTAAAATGCTACATTTTATTTAGCTCTTCTTCAAACTCTAGATGTTTTTTCTTTACTCTGATCAAATACATTGCTACCCATTTCCCAATGGCCCCAATCTGTTATTTGCATGCTATCTGTAAGAGTCTCATTATTATTGTTTATGTCTTTAACTAGGTAGTAATGCTATCTAAATCTTAATCAGGCATTCTCCTATTGTATTATCATCTACAGTTACTTTCTTAATTTTTATGCCCCATGAAAAACCAGGAATCATATTTTGGTTCCCCCTGGAAGAACTCTGGAAATCTTCTTGCTCTGTTTGTGTCCTTGGTTGTAGCATTCTTAAGCTTATTGTCATAGTTGATCAGTGAGGTTTCTGGTACGTGGGCATTTCCTGTGCGTGGAATGTGTGTTAAGTGACCAGCTGCCTTGCAAGCACAAGAACTAAGTCTCAACTGATCTCAGTGGTGAAATTATTATCCCTTTGAATAGGAAATTTTACTATGGAAACTTTATAACTATTCAAATTCCAAGTGGCCAGATTTTTCTGACTGGTCCAGTCCTTTGAAGATATAAATTGCATAGAAGATGCTCAGTACAGGGAAGACAAAAAGAGATTATTAGTGCCAATTTGCCCTAGACCAAGCAAGTTGATGAAATGATAGCATGTAGAAAACGAAGGTACAGCAATGAATGACAGCGTGATTTAGATGCATAAGAGCGTGATGAGTTGAATTGTCCTGATCAATATATTTGGGTCATAGACTTGAAAGAGATTCCTAAAGGTCTCTACAGAAGGATCTTCTCAGGACTTCTTAAAATGTACCAATACTTTTAGGACTTCATCAATAGTGTAATAGACAAGAAACTGTAAAAAAAAAAAAAAAAAAAAAAAAAAGCATTTAGGTGTTTCTTTCCATAGCAACACCTCCACCTCCACCTCCAGTATATAAGTAAAAGCCACATGTGAAAAATTTGGAGTATGGGTTAAAATGAGTTAAAGAAAAAAATTTCGAGGTGAAAGAAGACTGAGGACCCTGTCAGAAAGCAATTTAGAGGTATAAGAGTAATGGTGAAGTCAAGATGTTCAAAGAACCATTTCTAGTGTCTTAAAGCAAGAAAAGACCAGTGATCCAGATGAAGAGTCTTGATGATCAAAAATAGAAAAGCGTGTGCTCATTGAAATTTATAAGAGAAGAAAAATATTTCCTGAGTATAAAAATACAGATGAAATAAAACACCATCTGCAAAGTTTTATTGGAGGGAAGATGGAGTGAAAAAGATGATAAAATGAATGTTTAGCATTTCAGAGTATACAAAATATTTGTCGTCATGCATTATCTTATTTGATTCACATCATAATCCTGAACAGTAAAAGGACAGCTAAGATTTCTCTTCAGAACAAGAAACTGTGGCTTAGAAAGATAGAGCCACTGCTGTTAAGTCATAAAGTGAATGGGTGGTTGGCAGTAATGTCATCTTCCTGAATCAGAGGCTGGTGCATTCCACCACACCATGCTGGACATACAGGACTTTTTCTCCTGGTTTCAGCTCCATTGTCTCTTGTCTGAGCAGATGCATGATAGTCTATTTCAGAGTTGTACAAATGTTTTCTGTAAAGAGCCATGTAGTATTCAAGACTTTGAGGACCATACAACCTCTGCTCTAACTATTCAACATGGCCTTTGGAGCACAAAGCAGTCATATTCAATATGTAAATAAATGGGTGTGGTTGTGTTACAGTAACACTTTATTTGCTGAGAGATGTGATAGGCTGGCTGAATTGGACCTGCAGGCCATAGTTTACTGGCACCTGTTCTATGTGATAAAATGCCATGAATGTTGTTGTTGTCCTTGTATAAGAACTCCTAAATCCACTTCCTCTGTGTTTTATATATAACTTTTCCACCTAGACAGTTTTGGTTTCTTTAGGGTAAGGAACACTTTGGGCCCACCAATGCATTCATAATTCTTAGTGATATCCAGCATATAACATGAGTTTGACAGTTGTCTAATAAAGTTTTTAAAAAATATTGGTTTCACATATTTTGCCTTCTCTTTCTGTATCTGTTCTTCCCTGTCTAAATCTCTTTGTTTAGCATATTTTTATTTTGTAAATATGGGTGCAACAATATCTCCTTACACTGCAATGTTGACATTCTTCCCATCAAAAGTTGGCAAACAGGAGGGTGGTACAACAGTAAAATGCAGCATTCTGTAAGGCTGACCACTTGGAAAGGTTCTGGGTTTGCATCCAGAGGCCTCTTTGAATGTTTGTCCATGATCTAAGGTTGGCTAAAGCTGGGGGGTTCAATCTACCCCTGTTGAGGTGAAACCCTGTTGGAGGTAGTCTCTCTGTCTTGATTTCTCTCTTGTACATGCCTATCATTATCCTTTTCTCCTCTCTAAAGGAAAACAATATACTGATTTTGGGGCCATAAGTAGTTTTGTCTTTCTTACACAAATGGTATAATACATGTATACCTAATGTATATACTTTTGTATCTGACTTTCTTTTTTATTATTATTTTATTATTTATACATTCAATCATTATACATCATTTAGTTTGTAAAGAGATTTTACCCAACATGATAAACACCAAACAGTAGGTGAGTTGAGAATACTATATATGACATCACCAACAGGAAACAAACCACATCCGTGTCCCACAAATGTCTTCATTTTTTCCCGAATCTCCCTTCCTGCACTATTCCCCTTTCCCACTCTCCTTCAACTCTGTCCACAGTGTCTATAACAATTTTCAATGCTTTTAAGACCTTCAATATTTCTTTCTTTTTTTCAACATGTTGTTTGTGAAATCCAACCATGTGGCATAGAGTCAAAGTTTGTTTAGTTTCATTGTTCAGTAGTGTTCCTCTGTATGAATATATCTCCATTCACTTATCTATACCACTGATAGTGAATCTTTGCTTTTTTTTAAAATTCAGACTATTTTAACAATGCTGTTATAAACATTTGTGTGTGTGTGTATGCATACATATGCACATGTGTATGCATTTTGGTTAGATACACAGTGGTAGAATTTCTGGACCATATGTTATGCATGCATCATTTTCTATTTCCATCAGCAGATAAAAACTCCCATTTGCTCTATATTATTTGTCAGGACTTTTTATTGCATTTCATCTTATTCATGCTGAGAAGTTTATGTTGGTCCTACAATGTAGTCTTCATTTATTTTACCCTGATAGCTGGCGTAATCGGTTACTTACTTATGTGCTTTTTTAGCTATTTGATGTGTGTGTGTGTGTGTGTGTGTGTGTGTGTGTGTGTGTGTGTGTGAAGTCCTTGTTTGAATATCTTGTCATTTTATTTTCTTTTGTAAAATTTTGCTATAGAGAGTATATGCTTGATGGAGAGAGACAGAGAGAGAGAAAGAGAAAGGAAGTGAGAAATCACCCACTGAGGGGTGACCACACCATAATCACTTCTCCTCTATTCTTCCTCAGGATTTTGGGTACACATGCACACATGCCTGGTGTATTTTTCAAGCCACCAAGTCTGGGACTTGATCTGTACAGTTGGCCATGTGGGTTAGTTACCTCTCCACCAGCTGGCCTCTCATCTTTATGTTGAGTTGTCTTGTTGTCTTTCTTCTTGCTAACTAGTAAGTGTCCTTTTGCATTCTAGATTTGTGCCCTTTGTCAATTAAATGCATGACAAATATCTTCTATTCTATTTTATGTCTTGTTATTACACCTCTATAAAGATATATCAAAGTTGGGACCAGCAGATGGCATAATGATTACATTGCTGGACTCCCACATAGTTGACTGGAATTCAAGTCCCAGATCCAGTGACATAAACTCATGCCAGGCACATGTGTCCAAAATCCCAAGAGGAGAATGGAGATGGGATTGTGGCATGGCCATTGCCCCTGGGTAGATGATTTCTCACTTTCTGTCCCTCTGGAAAGTACACATGCCTTATGACAAAAAATCTCTCTCTAAAAAAGAAGTTCCTATGTGTTTCAAAGTGGTCCATTTTTTTTGTGTTTTGTTTATGAAATCTCTTCCTATTGAAAATCTGT
Organism: Tupaia belangeri chinensis; assembly: GCF_000334495.1. NCBI lineage: Eukaryota > Metazoa > Chordata > Mammalia > Scandentia > Tupaiidae > Tupaia > Tupaia belangeri. The sequence goes on from NW_006198305.1 coordinate 2,602,548, forward strand.
GAAGATATTCTGTTGATCTTAGTTTTTCTATTTTCTAGTTTTTTTTTTCTGTCTCCTTTTCCACACATTAAATGAAAACTCTACAGAAACTGAAGTCTTGTTTGTTATTTGTTACTGTGTCCCAAGGACTAACAACAATAGTTGGCATATAGTCACTGCTAAATAAAGATTTTTGTTTTAAACATCCAAAATTAGATATACAATCTACCTGGAAATTAATTTTCACGTGTGGTGTGAGGTAGAGGTCAAGTTTTGTTTGTTTGTTTCCGTATATAGTCAATCGAACCAGTACTCTTACCAAGAAGACTTCCTTTCTCCACTATTCTAATGCATCACTTTGGCCATTAATCAAGTGTCATTATATCCATCAGTTTGTTTTTAAAAATTCTATTCTGTTGTGTTGTCTGTCTGTATTTGAACGTATATCATACTATATTAATTACTGTACCTATAAAGTGAGTTAAGATTCAATGAATATAATTCTTTTAGTTTCTTTTTATTTCTTCCCTTCCTCTCCTTCTTCTTTCTCCTTCTTTTTTCCTTCCTTGTTATTCTTTTTCTAGAATGTCTTGTCTATTTTCGGCCATTAATAACTCAAGATCCTTAAATCTTAACTCTATTCCCTCTAGACTTTCCTACTATAGTCATTGTGTATTTTATTTATATATGTATGTAAACATGCCGTTACTATTATTATTTTACACTATAAATATTCATTTGAATTATTAATCTATTTACTGTTTTTATCTATGTAATTCATTATATCTTTGACCTTCTTTCTGCAGTCTTTTTCTTTTGTTTTGTCTTGTTTTGTTTTCCTGAAGAATGCTCAATAGGGGAACCAGCAGTTAGCATAATGGCTATGTCTCTGGACTCCCACGTAGTCGACCGCGGTTTGCGTCCCAGACCCGGTGGCTTAAAATTCACGCCGGGCGTGTGTACGTGCGTGCCCAAGATCCCGAGAGGAGAATGGAGGAGAAGGGATTGCGGCGTGACCATCCCCTCTGGGGGTTGATTTCTCGCTTTCTGTCTCTATGTCTCTCTAACTCTCTCCGTCTGGCGAGTGCATGCGCCCTATAGCGAAAACCTCTCCAAAAAAAAAAGAATGCTCATTAGGATTTCTCTTATTGTTGTTTGGTTAGTGACAATTATCTTTGCATTTACTTATTTGAAAATGCTCATATATTTAATAGATTTTATGCATAAAATTCATTCATGTTGCTGTGTATAGCAGAAGTTTATTCAGTTCAAACATTGCATAGTGTCCCAATGAATGTATATATTATGACTCATTTATCTAACCAACTAATAATAAACCTTTGGCTTGTTTCCTGTTTGGCCTATTATGAAGAATGCTTCTATGAACATGTATTTGCATGCATGCACATGTGTGTCACACACATGCTCTCATTCCTTCTGAACATGTAACTACAAGTGGAATAAAAGTGGGTATAGAATTCTAAGATGACCATTATTTTCTCTTAGCATTTTTTTCTTCTGGCTTTCCTGTATCTATTGAGCAATCAGTTGTTAGCATTAATCTTTTGTCCCTTTCCTAACTCTTCTCAGTGGCAAGACAAATCCTAAACAACCTAATCAGTCATTGCCAAAAAGGAAACAAAAATCAACTTTTAAAAACATAAAGCTGAGACCAGCAGTTGGCATAATGCTGGACTCCCATGTAGTTGACCATGGTTAAAGCCCCAGACCCAGTGGCTTAAACTCACACCTGGCACGTGTGCATGCGTGCCCAAGATCCTGAGAGGAGAATGGAGGAGAAGGGATTGTGGCATGGACATCTTTCTGGGGGGGGGGGGGGGGGGGGGGTTTCTGGCTTTCAGTCTCTCTGTCTCTCTCTGTCTTTCTGGTGAGCACATGTACCCTATAGCAAAAACCTCTCCAAAACAAACAAACCAAAAAAACCCATAAAGCAAATCATATAATCCTATGCTTAAAACGGTCAGTGGATTTTCTGCTGTTTTACTAGTTTACACCTCTTAATTTGGTTTACTAGATTCTAACCCATCTGGCTACCGCATAGCCCTCCAAATTCTTCTCATACCATTCTGCTCTTGTTTACTAGATTCTGATCATACTAGATTTTCTGTCTTTCAAAATAATAAGCTCCTTCTCACCACTGATAACTTGTTTTTGCATTAGAATCTCAGCTCAAGTGATACCTTGTCACAGAGGCCTTCTTTGACTACCTAAGTGAAAATAGCCCATTACATTAATTTTTATTTTTTACTTCTCCTTATTTGATATTCATATAACTCTTAACACTCTTTTAATTCAACTGTTGGTTTTTTCATTTATTTATCTTCCCTTTCCCACACACTAAATTAAAGCTCTACAAGAGAAAAAGCCCTACTTATTATTTATTGCTGAATCCTCAGGACTGAGAACAATAGTTGGCAAATGGTCAGTGCTCAATAAATATCATAGAATCATAGAAAGTTAGAACAACCACTTCCAGAAATGTTTTATGAGGTTAATAATAAGAAACTAAATTTAGAGCGGTCAAGGTGACCAAAAATAATTGTTAAAAACTCTTTTATTTGAGTAGTACTTCAGAATTCACAAAGCACTTTCATACATATCATTAATACTCATTTTCTATTTCTGACCAAAAAAGGGGACTAGGAGCCAGAATATAGCAATGCCATTGATAAGAAAAAAAGCTGAGTGGGGGTTAGAAGGCAGTGTGGTTAAGGTGACTGGATCCCACATGACTGACTGTGTGGTGCAAATCCTGGGCCCAGCAGCTTAAAAACCAGGTGGGGCATGTATACATGCATGCCCAAAATCCTGAGAGGAAAATAGAGGAGAAGGGATTGCGCCATGACCATTTCCCCAAGGAGCGATACCTCACTTTCTCATTTTCCCTTTTTTTCTCTCTTGGGTGAACTCCCATGCCCTATAGCAAAAAACTAAAAACAAAAACAAACAAACAAAATGATTTTTTTCCCCTAAAATTTTGAAACATTAATAACTATGGATTTCATTCCTAGATTATCCCTATTAATGGTTGGGTAGAGACTTGTGAAATTATATTCTGTTTTAAAAATTTTGAAATTACTATATTGTTTCTGATATTATATAAAGTCATCTTGTAACAGTATTGTTTTCATATTTTATCGAGAACTTCTTATGAAACACGTAAGAGCTACCTAAGGATTTAGAATTCAAGTTTGCTCCACAGGACCATTCTTTTAGTCTGCATCTCATTTCCAGTTTTCCTGCCTTTCCCTGTCTTTGGTGGTGGCAGAAGAAGCAATGACCTGACTCAAGGGCAGGCAGGAGGAAGCCAAGCCAAGGGCTTGCATAATCAACACCCAGCATAATTTCATTGACCACATCTGGTCTACTAGTCTTTGGGGAAATATTTATATTTCTCCCTTTCCCCCCTTTGTCACCAAGGAATTTCATTTTCCTCTTAAGTGGCTTAGCTTAGAAAGGAAGTGGGAAAGTAGGAATAATTATTTAAGAAAGGTGGCCAAACCACAACTACACCTTGTTCTTTTGGAGTTTTTCCGGTCCTCCCGTTTGAAGTTATGTAGGCTGTTGTATTTGTGTCTGTTCCACTTGTACCTGTTCCCCTTTGGACTATGCATTGGAAAGTGGCAAAAGTCTAAAATTTTAGTAAACATTTTCTTCATAAAATGAATATATTGCCTGTGAGACTCATCAGGTTCCTGAGGGATACTACTACCAATCAGTCTTCTAAACTAATTTGTATAAACCACAGGTGTTTTCTCAGTAGTATAAAGGAGTACCTCCCCTCCCCCATCAGCACTGACAAATTAATTTCCTTGGATTTGGGACAGTTTGCTTTATAGTTCAATATGGCCTTTGTTTACAAAAGACTTGATTATAACATACATGAGGAATTTCAAAAAGTTCATTCTAGAAAAATGAAATTAATGTATGAGTTTATTTTGATGCCCTCCCCCAAAAATCAAAACATCTGCATAGTTTTATAATATGCATTTTCCATGAATTTTTTTGAAGATCCCTCATAAATGAGGACAGGTTACCTTCCCTTATTCCATGGATATCTGACTCCAGCCCTCAGATTCCAGACCTCTAACTTCAAGGAGTCTCTTTGGCTTCTCCATTTTCTAAAAACAGATCACACAATTGTAATAGGTGAAGAGATGCCAAAAATTAAATGACCAGGTCCAGGCAGCCTTCTCCCAGGGAATGTCTTTTTACAATCATCCTGCTTTTCCTTCTCACCACACAGGATTCTGCTCATAAAAACAATGTGGGGGATGAGAATTGGGAGTAAGTCAGGGAAGAAAGGGCAGTTATTTTAATTATTATTCTATTTGTGACCCAATGCTCTCTGTAAAGGATGGAAAATGTCAATTTTAAAGAAGGTAGCTATAGATTGGAACCCTTACACAAGCAAATGTCCATCCTGATTAGATTCTAAGTTTCACTAGATCATTCTTTCTGGCACAAAATGACTTCAGTTATCACTAGAGAATTCTGATTCTTCTGTCGCTTTTCTTTTTCAAGGTGGTTTTATCGGACTGCTTCACCGTGGAGTTCATTTAAACCCTTGAAATCCAATCGCAGTTTATTTTAGATTTTTTAAAAAAAAATCTATAAACTTGGCCTCTTTCAGTAGCTTCATAATGGAGCCAGGTTTGCTGACCCTTGTACCTGATTTCTGTTAAACAATCGACTGAATTGTACAGTACACATTTGAGTAAAATGTTAGATTTGAAATGCCATCAAGAAGATTCTGTTTCCCAAACGCCTTGGTGTAGTGAAACAGTCAGATCTGAAACTTGGGAGAGTAAGTTCAGAGGAAACCGGAGACCAAGGTTTGCGGCTTATTTGATATTTACAACGACATTTCAGGCCCTGACCAGGCTGGCAAAGTGGAACTTTCTGCCTATGTCCCAAATGCTGGTTTAGTTTATCCCAGGGTATGTTGCAAGCCAACAGTATCCTTTCAGGACTTCCTTTTCTTTTCTTTCTTTACTCTCCTGTCTATTTTTGAGCCTTTTTATTAGAAATTGCCTGATGATAACTTGATGCGTTTCTGGCTCACCACCATAACAACCTTGGTTAAAACACTGAAGTCTTCATAGTCAAATGCTAATGGCAGACACATCCACGGATTCAGTGTGACTTGTGTTGTCTTTCTGCACAAGATGCTCTACTTCAGCTGTACTCTGCTGATAGAATATATAAGAGAATAGCGCAAAATGTGCTTTAACTCACAGGGATTTAACTTATTTTTTTCCCAAGAAAAATTACCATGGAACTGTTCCTTTAAATCTTCCAACTCCATCATATAGCATACAATGAAGAAAAGGATATGACATAATTACAGTTACCTTAGTGTCCTAACATGTAGGCATATACATGCATTGCTCTTTTGGGGTCTCAAGTACCGGTTTTGTAATTTATGGGCAAGTTAAGAATTATCGTTATTGTTGTTGTTTTTTTCAAGCATAATTCTGTCTATAGGCAATTTTCGATTGCCTTAAAAGCTGGAGCTGCAGAGTAGCCATCACCTTTAGCGCATCCATGAACTCTACCATCCACCTCAGTTCTTCCCTACCTCCTTATTCTGTTTACATTGTTTACCAGACCTCTCTTAAGTATGTAAATTTGCAGTCCCTGTTCCAAATGTCGTTTTCACTACAAGACGTCCTCGGTTCTCTCCAGGTAATACTGATATCTTTACTGTATAAACCCTGCCTCTTCCATGACATAAACCTCTACTGTGCCATTTATATCTTTCTACCTTTAAGAACATGTTCTCTGTATTTATAACCACGTTTCTAGTCTCATGCTCCAGATGAACAGTAGATTCTGGAAAATCATGGCTAGACTAGGGAATCAAGGACTGAGGGTGACAGAGACTTGTTAAAACAGATATTTAGGACAAGGGTCTGACATTGATCAAAGCTGAATACAAATGTTCCTAGTAGTCAGAGCAAAACAATTAGTTACCTGATTTCTAGATATACCTTATTAAGAAAAAGTGCATGAATTCCTCAGGGCAAGATAAAGATCAGTCCTAATAGTTGAAAGTCTCTTGAATCCCTTGAATTCTAGAAACAAGTGTTTTGTATGTACCCTCAGCTCTCATCACAGTGCCATGCACTGGGTAGGGATTCACTATATGTTTACTGAATATTTTCCTCAGAGATTTTATTGGCCTGAGGAATCGTCAATTTACTGTACTCAACATGGTGAACTTTGTAAACTACAAGGGCAACTCATCTAGCATACCACTGGTTAGTTAACTTGGAGGTTCTTTTTTTTTTAATGTTAATAGTGTTACATTTAATTGTTTATAACATATAATTATATTTACATGAAACATATGTATGTTAAAATGTTATTATTTTTTTTTAATTATTTTTACATTTTCCACAAACATTTACTTTACATATCAAAAAATTTTAACTCATACTCCATAGTTCTTGACAGTTAATAAACAACTTTCAAAATTTCAAAATACTGAATTTTAAAGGTAATGTTCAAAATATTTCTTATAATTTTGTATAATTTTGTTTGTGACTCTGTAACAATAGAAACAGTATGGTTTTAAATATTTTTGAGAAAATATTTACATGTCAACTACTCAAATTGTTGAAAAGCAAATGCCCAGCACACTAGTCACACATATACCTTCCCAATTCAGCCCTGCCCAAGTATTCTGTGATATACCATCTGCTAGCAAAGACCAGTCTCTTTTTCTTCCTTCAAAGTCTTTCTCAAAATAATCCTCTGGTGTGGTTTCTCTTTTGCAACCTCTACTGATTACAATGCTGGGCTGGAAAAGTCCAGGTTATTTTATGTTATAAATTCTTTCCTATATCTTCTCTAATCCTCTCTGCCAAGCAGAACTATTTCTGATACCAGGCTATCTTTCTAAGAGTTTCTGTTAGCTTACTTGAGTTCCACCTTAGTTCCATAGTTTTTTGAATTATCTTCAGATATGACATTCCAGTCAAAGCCCTGTCCAATAGTGAGTATTTCCAATTTCTGAGTCAATGCAACAAACATTATTGAACTTATGTAAATAACCCTTCTGCTACAAAAGAATATTCCCAAATATTTTCCAATTCCAGAGGGGTCAGGAAGGAAGAAGTTTATGTTTCCATTTAAAGAAACAAACAAAATATTTTGACATATTACTGAACCTATCAACAACTCAAAAGAAAGTAAACTGTTTAAATTGGGAAAATAAAGTGTAGTAAAAAAAAATCAGTAGTGTTTTACTCAAAATAAAATTCTATTTCACCAATTCAGTCTTATGTTCAAAGACTCTTCTGTTAAATATGAGTGCTGCTATTGTCCAGTCTTTCCATTTAAATCCTAGAAGTTAATATTCTACATTATTATTGATATTTCTTATCCCTAGCATTAAACTGATTGTTTTCTTGGTTGCCTTTTGTTCCCTTATTTCTGTACGTATCTTTAGTTTTACTGGTCGAGCTCTCCTTTCAGAACTTCTTGAAGAGTGAGCCTGCTACTGGCAAATTCTTTCAGGTCTTGTTTATCTGATGATGTTTTTATTCTTTCTTTCCATATGAAAGATAATCTTGCTGGCTATAGTATTCTTGGTTGAAACTGTTTTTCATTTAACACTTTGAATATATTTTCCCATTCTTTCCTTGTTTGCATTGTATCTGATGAGAGGTCTGAGGTTAGCCTGATGGGATGACCTTTATAAGTAACCTGACGTTTCTCTCTTGCCAATTTTAGTATCTTGTCTTTGTAGATTTGACCAGTCTGGCTATGATGTGTCTCAGAGAAGATCTTCTCGGGTTGATTCTATTAGGGGTTCTTTGTATTTCTTGGGTCTGGATACATGAATACCTCTTTATATTTGGAAAGTTTTCTTTCAAGTTTTCATGGAATAGATTATCAATGCCTTTATTAGTTTCCTCACCTTCTGGGATACCAATTATCCGAATGTTTGGGCACGTAATGGTGTCTACTATTTCTCGTATAGTATTCTCATTTTTTTTTGGTTATTTTCTCAGTTTTTTTGGTTGGATTTTCTAGCTCAGAGGTTTTTGCTTTCAACATTCAAGATTCGATTTTCTGCATGGACTAATCTGCTTTTAATACTTTTGAGGGACGTTTTGATTTTCTGAAGGGCAGCCTTCATGTCTAATAGCTCCATTTGATTCTTTTTTATGGTATTTCCTTAAAATGGCTTGTTGTCTGAATATTTTGGGAGTCTAGGAGTTGAGTTTAGAGCATGGCTTCCCTGAATGCACCAGGACACATCTCAACTTTAAAATGGCTTCTTGTCTGAATATTTTGGGAGTCTAGCACTTGAAGGTTCTTGACTGATAACAGCTAACAACTGACCCATTAGGCATTTTACCTCAAATATCTACTGCTTCCCATGTGTACTTTAATGATTAAAATGCCTTTTTATCTTGTACTTGCTGACTTGAACCTAAACTCAAATTTCCCTCACATCTTATTTCCTGAGTAATAACTTTTTCAAATGCTTTATTCTATCAGATGTGCATATTAATTAACATAAGGAAGTTGCAGTGAGGTATCAAATTTATTGTCCTAGATTCTTGATTTTGTATGTTCATATGCAAGTTTGTTTACTCAAGGCATGAAGAGGCAATGAAAAAATGATTATAGTGAAGACAATGGTAGTAATAAGGACAGCTACAAACCACCCAGTTTGTCTAGGATTTTTATTTCCCTGGGCTGTTTTCAGGGTTGTTTTTATTCTCTTCTGTGAAACAGAAGAGTTTGGCTCAGAGGTGGTAGCCAGGGGAATGCCAGCATGCTGTGTCACTGTTCTCTGCCATCTCTTACAGGTAGGAGTGATATATCTGGCTCCCTGCCTTCATGCCTTTGTTCATGGCACCTAGGATTCTACCTTGCATCCTCTATTTCCCTCTTTTCTCCATCCTGTTTATTGCCTACTCCCTTTACTTGAGAGTTCATCTTGGCTGCCAAGAGGTAGTCCCAATGCCAGCTTAATCTTTCTCACCCAGGTGGCTAAAGGCCAAACTTCAACATGAAACCTTTCCCAGAGACTCATAGCACCTCAGTACATGTCAAAGCTTTTGTAGCCTGAGTTGCTGGGATAGGGAGAGCCTCCAGGTATGCAGAGGTGCTACAATGGGAGCTTTCTTTGCTTTATGTTATTATCTCAATGAATTATGGCCTATTCAGAGGATATGAGTGGAATTCAGTAACTTTCTCATCTCTCTGCTTCTGGCATCTATCTACCTGTTCATGTTTATTCTCAACCGTTGAATAATTCTTTTCACATAGTTTATCGGATACCCATTCAGGAGTTGGCCCCCACTACCTAGTCCATAAAATGTAAACACTTCATTCCAGTGTCCAGATTTCTAAGTTTTCCTATATGAAAAATACAAAGGTAGGATAACTTGAAAGAACTCACAGTTGGCAAGTCCATTCCTCTTAAAGGGCAACAGATGGAAACCCAAAGACGTGAAATCATTTGTTGCGGGCCACATGGCTGTGAATGACAAAGCTAGGAATGGAGGCAGGAGGTCAAACCTTCAGGGAAAGTTTCTTTTCCCTAAAGCACATGTACTTCCTTAATCATAATCGAGTGAGCAGAAAATGAAAATATACACAAATATCATTAAGCTCATGGGAACAGCAGTTAGCATAATGGCTATGTCGCTGGGCTCCCATGTGGTCGACCACAGTTCAAGTCCCAGACCCGGTGGCTTGGACTCACGCCGGGCGCGTGTGCATGCGTGCCCAGGGTCCCAAGAGGAGAATGGAGGAGAGGGGATTGCAGCGTGGCCATCCCCCCTGGGGGGTGGTTTCTCGCTTTCTGTCTCTCTGTCTCTCTCTGTCTGTCTGGCAAGCGCATGCGCCCTATAGCGAAAACCTCTCCAAAAAAAAAAAAAAATCATTGAGCTCAGAATGCACATGTGAGGATCTCATGGTTGGAAATTTAAAGCTTGGGAGCATGTGTATATGTTGACAGTAATACTAAGTGGTTAAGTCTATAGGTTTTGGGATCAGAGGGACAGGTCTGGTAAGAATAAGTGAGGTTTCTTTCATTAAATTCAATACATCTGTTTATCTCCTGCTCTGTTCAAAATGATATTGTAGGCATTGGTTGGGGGAGAAGGATTGGGGAAAGTTAAGGTTAAGGTTAGAGTGAGGATATCAAAGCTGTTGGTGATAATAGTACAATGAAAAGTCTTATATTTCCAAGGTTTTTCTTTTCCTTTTTTTTTTTTTTTTAAGAGAGGTTTTTGCTATAGGGTGCATGCACCCGCCAGAAAGACAGAGAAGAGACTGAGAGAAAGTGAGAAATCCCCTGCTGGGTGGATGGCCATGCCACAATCCCTTCTCCTCCACTCTCCTCTCGGAATCTTGGGCATACACGCAGGCGCACCTGGTGTGAGTTTAAGCTGCTGGGTCTGGGATTCGAACCACAGTCGAACACATGGGAGTCCAGTGATGTAACAATTATGTCATCTGATGGTCCCTCCTTTTATGCCATCTGCTGGTACCTCCTTTTTCCTTCTTTCTAAATGACCTTGATCTTTTTTTTGTTCATCCTTTCAGATCCACCTCAACTGTCTCCTACTCAGTTAAGATTTTTATGAATGACTTCCATCCCAGCAGAGTAAATAGCTCCTAAACCTGTGTGGTATATAATCACGAAAATGATAACATGTATTGCTTAAGTGTTTACCTCCTAGTTAGACAGAAAATTCTCTATGGCCAGGGTTTGTGATTTATTATTCATTCAGAGACTTTTTTTGTGGGTCACAGTGATGTTGGTGGGGTTTTTGAGGGGATGCCTGTATGGGATAAAAAAGTTTCATTTGCTTATCCCAGTCTGATGTGTAGTCAGCTCCTTCTGCTGATTCCGACATGAGACATCTACCTGGGAGCCTGCAGAATTACTGTTCTCTCCTCTGAGGTGGGAGCAGGGTGTCTCTGGCATGTAGACTGTGCAGTCATTACAAACGGTTACTTGGCCACACAGCTATGCAAGTCTTGCCATGCTTTCCCCAGCTAAGCAGCTCTAGCTTCCTTATCTCTTCTTGTCTCCTCCTCCTTGAAGATTTTACCTTATTTTTCCTTTCAGATCCAATAGAAGAATTCTTTCTTCCTGGCTTCTGAGTCTGTTTCTATTAACTCATGTCAGCAGCTGAGGTCATTGTAGGTGAGGAAGAGAGACAAGGGCAGAGACAAGGGTCCCTGCTCAACCCAAGACACCTGTAACCTAATCTCCTAACACGTTAAGTCCTACCTAGAACACAGAGGACCTGCTGGAACTCTGCAGCTTACTGTGGTTTGCAAGTTAGAGAAAGGATTATAAAACTATCTTTTATAACCTCCTCTCAATTTTCTAACTTTCAGCAACCAGAAAATGTCATTTTTGCCCGAAAGGACAAATGAATGAATATAAAAGAGAAAAACCTCATTTTGGATTCTTCTTTCCTGAGGTCACCTTGTCCCAGGTTGATATGGCAAGGATTTTACATTTGAACCAGATCCTGGACTTTAACCACCAATGAACATTTATATTAAAAAAAGAAAATCAATGATTCTTCTTTATAAATTCTGTAGACAGGTTTGGACAGTCATTGTCTTCTCTAATCTTTCTTAGACCTCTTATTTTATCTTAGAGGAGTGCTGCTTCCAGTGATGAATTAGGGATGGTTCTTCTGTTTGATTTAACACATTGCTGCCAATGCAGACATAGGAAAAATGTAGGAGCTGTTTTTGCGCCCCCCTTTGAAGTTGTTAATCCTCCAATCACTCTCTTTTCTGTCTTAGGCACTAAATTTAGTTTCCAAAGCTTTCCATTTTTTCTTTGGAGTTAATGTTACGCTTTACTCAGAGTAAAACCATGTTATACACCAATCTCCTTCACTAAAAAAAAAAAAAGATTCAAAATTCTTATTAGGCAGCCAGATAGTATGTGTCTCCATTGTGATACGATATATCACCTATGATGTGTTTAAGCCCAAAATGCTTAACTTGAATTCTTTAAGCCTTTATTTACAGGAAAACAATTCTATGAGTCAGTGTTACAAAACACAGTAGGATGGGGTGTCGTGCTTGATTGGAAGATACCTAACAGAACAACCAAATGCCAAATGTGATCCTAGGTGGACCTAGTCTGAACTACCCACCTCTAAAGGATATTTTGGCTCAACTGAGACAACGCGCAATTAAGATTAGGAGTTAGATGCAGCAAACATTTGCTCATATGAAAAGGTAGAGTTTACCAATGGAAAAAAAGTAGGTTACGAAGTTGCAGGTATGCTATGATTTAATTTTGGATTAAAAGTACACATGTATTTTTACAAAACACATCAATTGTGTGTCTAATAAACATGAAAAATCTAGAAGTTTATATAATGCATAGTATTAGTGTAAAGAGTTTGTGTTTTTCTTTTATTTTTATTGATCTGTATTTTCTAACTTTTAACAAGACACATACTGCTTGTAATAATTGCTTTAATCAATTGATTGGTTAATTTAAAAGGATGAATTCTCATTGTAATGATATAAGGACTTGTACAGTTTTGGATGAGGCATTAAATAATGAGTTGTGAGACTTTAGTAACTGTCATAATTAACATTATTTTAATTGTTAAATTAAAATAATAAATTTAATCATTTAAATTATTAATTATTTTAAAATTTGATCTTTAAGTGTCAAAGGAAGATAATTCTCCTGGAATTCGAGTCTTCATTTACTACTATCCTTGGCTCTGTTAATTAATTTTTGAAACATTCACCCTCCTTTATTGAAGAGGGGTGAAAAAAAATCACTGGTAAAAATTAACTCAAATCCTTATTAATCAGGATTAATATGAAAATTTGTCTTCATTCACATCCTCTCCTTTAAAAAAACCCTAAAAAACAAGAAAACTATTTATAGCAAAAAAACTCTGGGGAAGATGTTTGGCTATCCAAGAAAAAAAAAATAGATGATTTCTAAATAATGAAAGCTAAACTCTTGGTTTTCAAATTTGGTTGTACATTATTTATATCTCAAGCAATACGAATTAAGTAGGAACTCTAGTGTCAGCCTTCTCCGCTGAGTTTGTCATCAGCCACAATCTCATCTCTCTCATCCAGAGGATTTTAGATACCACAAAACCATGGGTATGTGCTTATTAAATGGTGCCACATTTATCTCATCAAATTAGTTTTTTGCAATGCTTACAAATTCTATACATGTTAAGGTGCTTTTTTTAGCTTATGGAGAGGTGGTTTTCTCCTCTCGGGATCTTGGGCACGCATGCACACATGCCTGGCATGAGTTTAAGCCACTGGGTCCAGGACTCGAACCATGGTCGACTACGTGGGAGTCCAGGGACATAGCCATTATGCTAACTGCTATTCCCAGGGTGCTTTTCTTAGCTTCTAATCATTCACACTTGTGGTCAGCATGCCATTAAGAAAATGTTTAGTGGGATATGGTTGAGGAAGGAGCCCTAATGTGTGTCATAAAAAAAATCTCCTTAAAAGGAACATCAAAAAGCAATAACTAAATCGGTTACGAATCCACCTAACCATTCACATTTCTTATTTTGTCATCAAAGATGCCTTGAAACACTGTTGAGATGCTCACTAAAACCCAGATGGTGTGCTATGTATTTATTTTACCTATTGCTTTAGAAACCTTGTGACAAAATGAAGTGAGGGCTTTTCAACAATGCTTAAGAAAACTCATAGGGGGACCAGCAGGTGGTGTGGTAGTTAAGGTGCTGAACACACTCATATGGCTGACTATGGTTCAAGTCCCAGACACGGTGGCTTTGTTTCTCACTTTCCTTCGTTCTCTCTCTTTATCTCTCTCTCTCTGTGTATGTCTCTCTCTGGTCAAATTAAAATAAAATGAAGGGGACCAGCAGTTAGCGTAATGACTATGTCGTTGAACTCCCACGTAGTCGACCGCGGTTCGAGTCCCGGACCCGGTGTCTTAAACTCAAGCTGGGCGTGTGTGCATGCGTGCCCAAGATCCCGAGAGGAGAATGGAGGAGAAGGAATTGCGGCATGGCTATCACCCCTAGGGGGTGATGTCTCGCTTTCGGTCTCTCTGTCTCTCTCTGGCAAGAGAACACGCCCTATAGCAAAAACATCTCGAAACAAAAAAATTTAAAAAGTAAAAAAATAAAATGAAGGCACAAATGAAATAAAAAAAAGAAAATTCATACTAGCTCCTTTTTAATACATCCTATGGAATCTTGCCTTATACTGATATTAAACCCATTGATCTATGCTTTGCACAATCAACATTCTTCATTATTTAAAAATACTGAAATTCTTTTAAGGATGAGTAGATTTCAAAAAACTCATAGAAAAACGAAATTAAAGTCCAAGTTTATTTTGATGTAAAAGTATTTTAATTCAGGGATAACTTTTTCATAAGATCCATTTTCCCCCAAACTTTTGGAAGGCCCCATACACTCTCCTGCTTTTAGCAATGCCACAAGATAACTGATAGAAGTTAGTTTATCTCCTGTTAGCCTCTAGTTTGTAATTATTTCAAATTACAATCTTGAACTCACTTAGAACACCGAGTTTTGTTTTGTTTCATTTTGTTTTTTCCTTAAAAACAGCAGGCCTGCACTGAGCTTCACTTCCATTCTCTTTTTCCAGTATCTGTGGGGTCCTTTCACTTGATCAATTGAAAAAGATCAGAAGAGGAGGTGCATGTCTCACAAGTTTTACTATCTCTCTGTCATCTATACAATTGCTATGCTACTGTTTCTTTGTTATGTTTGCCCCCAACCTTAAAAATGATTTTTGGTATTTTTTTTCCACATTTACATGTTTCAGCTTATTCCCAGTATTAACCTTTGGACATCATTCTTGCTGCATTCTTTGGTTGATCCTTCATTAGGTGTTTTTATTTCTATCTTTTGCACATTTCTTTTCAACTTTAAGCAACTTGGAAAGTTCTCTGTGTAGCCATTACTTTTTCAGCCACTTCCACTCATTTCTTCCCCATAGGAATCACTGACAGTTGCCCAATCAGAATTATGGTTTGGAGAACAGCCTGACCTCCTGGAACTAATTTTATACTGTTTTATGGAACTGAGTTATCTGTTCTCTGATACTCATGAAGTCCACTGGCCCCAAGGCTTACGTCTATGGTAGGAGACACCTAATT
Organism: Tupaia belangeri chinensis; assembly: GCF_000334495.1. Classification (NCBI taxonomy): domain Eukaryota; kingdom Metazoa; phylum Chordata; class Mammalia; order Scandentia; family Tupaiidae; genus Tupaia; species Tupaia belangeri. Next base: position 2,617,702 of record NW_006198305.1, read on the forward strand.
TTGGCATGCCTCCCTCTTGTGCCCATGACCAGCAGCACTCATCAATCAAGGTGCCCTTTTCCATCATCTGCATTCTTTCTCAGAGTTCTTCTCAACACTGGGCTCTGCATTTACCACCGGGTGGTCAGAGTTGGTACTTAATTTCCTATCCCTGCTCTAAGGCATCTAATTCTTACAGCATTTCAAGGTTCTTGTTATTTCCATTTTGACAAAACGTTCATATTTATCATATTTAACATTCTTAGATACAAACCTATTATACAATAGGTCAAGGAAACAATTATACACATAATAAACAGTGAAGATTGTGCTAACATTCTAAGTAGGCTGGCTCTTTTAAATATCTGATTACTGTGTTAATCATTTTATAAAACACTTCAGATGCTTTCCTACTCCTTTTTTGGTTTTGGTTTATTTTGCTATAGGGCATGTGCATTAGCCAGAGAGAGAGAGGAAGAGAGGGAAAGTGAGAAATCATCCCCCAGGGTGGATGGCCATGCTGCAATCCCTTCTCCTCTATTATCCTCTCAGGGTCTTGGGCACACACACACACACATATACCTGGTGAGATTTCAAGCTACAGGTCTGCTACTTGAACCTCTGAGTCAGCCATGTGGGATCCAAAGTCTTATCCTCCACACTACCTGCTGGCCCTCTTACTCTTTCTGCTCAGTCTGATTCCTTTAAGGAAGGAATTCTCTAGGAGTATTCATATTAAATATATTTATAATTTTCAACATTGAACATTGCATGATGTAAATTTGTTCTATTTTTTTTTGGTATATATTAGATTGGCAATAATCTTTTTTTTCCCCTCTCTCTCTCTTTCTGCTGTGGCACACTTCAATAACCTATTCCCCTTGTTTGAATGCATTCATGTGTCTGTTAATCATATCCCCTGCACCCTAGCTGGTGCAATCTCTGATATCTACCTTTATTATCTCTGCTTCTGTGCCATCAAGTCCTTCAATTCCTGCCATGGAGTGCAGACAGGAACTCAGTATATGTTAAGTGGAAACACACAGTATTTGTCATTCATAGCTGAGCTTATTTCACTTAGCATTAAAACCCTGCAGTCTTTGGCTAGAGACTAAGAGAATACTGCTGCAGGTATGGTGTAACTATTCACTTATTAACAGGCTGCTGCTCAAGACATTTCATAATTAGATCAGATGCTATTTTTTTGCTATAGGGTGTGTGTGTGCTCGCCAGAAAGACAGAGAGAGACAGAAAGACAGTGAGAAATCACCCCCCCCCCCAGGGGAAATGGCCACTCCACAATCTCTTCTCCTCCATTCTCCTTTCAAGATCTTGGGTACACACACATACGCACCTGGAGTGTGTTTAAGCCACCGGGTCTGGGACTTGAATCATGGTCTACTAAATGGGAGTCCAGTGACATAGCCATTACGCTAACTGCTGGTCCCACAGACGCTGATTTTAAACAGTGGGTATAGTCATACTACTTACAGGATAGATATAATAGCTGAATGTTTGCCTTTTTATGACAGTCTTATTTTTTATTTTTCTCTCTTAAGTAAAGTAAGTAAATAAACTTTGAGTACGTACTGTGTTCAAGGGCCTGGATTTGGTGTTGAGGAAACAACAATGAGTAAGTGAATTCTGTGTGTCTCCTCACAGTGGGGTGTAGAAGGCCTTAATCCATGTGGCATATTGCAGTACTTCTTTTGCTTTTCTGTTCATATCTTACTAAATCAGAGAGTCCTTCCCTATTTACCCTAAATAAAGTAGCACCTCCCCTTAATCTCCTGTCCTAAATGCATTTTTTCATACCATGTGTAGCTACCCAGCAATAAATTTATTATTGGTTTCTCTAACATGGATTAAAATATGTAGAAAAAACCGAAAGTGTATGAAATCATGTCTCTTGCTCTAGAAAATACCTGGCACACAATAAGTGCTCAGCAAATATATATCAAATTGAATTGAATATTTGTTGAGTTATAAAAATGAAGGGAGATGGCAGAGACAAAGATAATTGAAGCTCAAGCTAGGGTGTAAGGAGGCATGGTGATGCCATGGACAGCAGTGTAGAGGACAAGGAGTGGAAGTATTTTCACTGGATTTACTATTTTTGTGCCATATCTAAAGATATGCCTATTTGGAGGCACACATTTGATTGAATTCTGGCACATTCCACAGATATAAAAACTAGCATCTAGATGTTCCAAAATGTTTCCTATCCCTGCTCTAAGGCATCTAATTCTTACAGCATTTCAAGGTTCTTGTTATTTCCATTTTGACAAAACGTTCATATTTATCATATTTAACATTCTTAGATACAAACCTATTATAAAATAGGTCAAGGAAACAATTATACACATAATAAACAGTGAAGATTGTGCTAACATTCTAAGTAGGCTGGCTCTTTTAAATATCTGATTACTGTGTTAATCATTTTATAAAACACTTCAGATGCTTTCCTACTCTTTTTTTGGTTCTGGTTTATTTTGCTATAGGGCATGTGCATTAGCCAGAGAGAGAGAGGAAGAGAGGGAAAGTGAGAAATTAACAACACTTTGTTAGTAATTTGGCCTGCTGCTCTTTTATCTTCTAACATCTTCTGAGACATCTTTACTACAGAAAATATTATTCCAAGTGTCTTGGAATGACCAGTCTCCATGGTTAGTTATTAATCAAAGAAAAATGATGACTCATGTTCATCTTTTATCCTTGGCAAAGCTGCTTCCTAGAAGTAATATCCAAACATGATGAGGTGTGGAATCTCTGTTGCCTATACTAGAGAAGGTTAATGTCGGTCTCAGTTCCCACACAGGTGCATGGAGTAACGGACAGAATGTAAAAGGGCTGGGAATCCCAGACACAAATGAGACGATAGGGTCAAGAAGAGCTTCCCAAAAATAACAACTGTTGAAGAGCCAGGGCCTCCCTGGGTGTGAGCCAGTGGACATCAGTAGTACACACACCACTCAAGTGGAAACAGAGGTGAATGCTTTGGCAATTGTTTCCTGACTGTATAAAACTATGCAGCAAAGTTCTATTAATACAAAGCTAATAGATCGTTGCAGCTGTAATGGGATGATATTTCACATATTCATTTTGAGAGCTTAAAAATAGAGAATTCTTGGGATTTATTATGTAAGAAAACTCGTAATCAGAGTTCTCATGATCACAACTTTGGTGATCCCAAAGAAACAGGAGGTATCCAGGAGTGTTTCCTAGGGAAATAGGAGTGGAAAGACCATAAACTGCAGTGAGATTTTCCTACCAACACCTACTCAGCTCCCCTGAACAGTGGTTCTCAAACAGTTCTGAACATCACCTGGTGAGGCTTTAAAAATGACTACCTTTAGGCTTCTCCAGAGACCAATTAAATCAGAATCTTTGGGGCCAGGGCCTGACATATGTATATTTTTAAAGCTTGCTAAGTGTATTAGTTTTGTAGGGCTACCATAACAGAGTATTACAGATTTGGTGGTTTAAACAACAGAAATTCCTGCCCTAACAGTTCAAGAGGCTAGAAGTCCAAGATTAAGATGTTGGCAGATTGGTACCTTCTGAAAACTGTGAGAGACACTCTATCTATTCTGACTCCCTCCTAGCTTCTGGTAGCTTCAGGCGTTGGTGTGGAATACTGATGGCATTTTCCCTCTGTGTTCACGTGGTCCCTGCCTTCTGTGTGTCTCTGTGTTCAAATTTCTCCTTTTTATGAGGATACCAGTAGTATAATTAGGGTAGGCCCTGATGCAATATGATCTCATCTTAACTTTATTATACGCAGAGATCCTATTCCCATTTAAATTCACAAGTCCTGGGGGTGAAGATTTTGTCTTTTGGGAGACACGTGTTAACCTGTAACACCAGGCAGGTCCACTGTACAGCTAATGAAAGTATTGTATCTAAAAATCTAACGTGGATCTTTTTTCACCCAGCCCTTCTGGGAAGAAGGGAAAAGATGAGAAGAGAAGGAAAACATAAAGAGGATGTCTAGAACTGCGTTTCCTAGATTGTAATTGAGGAGAGAAGAATTGCTCTTTCTCCTACTTCTCAGAACTTCTTGATCCCAATGGAGGATCCACTCTTGAAAATAAGCTCTCCTCATCTTCCACCTCTTGCTCTTACTCTTACTGTGTGAACCTTTCCTTACCTCTGAGATTGTTTCAGGATCTTCCTGTGTTCTGTGGCTCTCAGTCTAGAATACATTTTAGAACAAACTGGGAATCTTTTACATAAGACACCAAATTCAGGCCTCATCTCTAGCAACTAAATCAGAATCTCGCAGGGTAAAGCCTGGCTGTAGAAATCTTTTTAAAGTACTTCAGGCTTCTCTCTGTCATGTAGTAACTGGAACTGGACTTTTTATTCTGATATAAACAAGTGAAAACTTGACAAAACATATGAAATAGCAGTTTTCTGAGGTTGAACAACAGATGCCTGGAAGCATAGGGCTGTGATACCTGAGAAAAAAAGCAAAAGAGATGAGCCCCGCGATCATCCACCTTTATACCTGACGTGAAGGAAGGTTATCTGAAGCAGAGCACACCTAGTTAAGGATACATAAATCAAAGTTCAGAAACTATAAAGCAATAACATTTCTACAACAAAGTACCAGAGGAGGGAATTATACAGAAAAATCTGTATAACACTTCTCTTAAATTAAGTCTGTTGCTGAATATTAAACCATAAATGTGTCTGCAAGAAACTCTGTAAGTCTAAACAGATCTGAACAAGTTCTAGAGTTACACAGGACTGGGAGAAATCCAGTTCTGATGGGCCAGAATGGAGAGTTCTTACAGAATACCTAGCATTCAGCAAAGGCCACAGCTGGGTGATGTTTTAGAATTAGCACTAAACTAGGCCCAACTTGATGGTACAGTTGGTAGCAAACTGAATTGCAATGCTGGAAACCACATGGCTGACCGTGGGATGCCCAAGTCAGCTTGAAAACACACTGGGTACATGTGTACATGCCCAGGATCCTGATGAGCTGAAGGGCTGGAGAAGAGAGATTATGCCATGAGGAAACTCTGTCAAGGGTGCTCCTCTCTCTCTCCCCCAGTCCGTTCTTGTGTGTGTGTATGTACTCTTTATCATAAATAAAATAATTCAACTTAAAAAAAAAAAGAAAACTAAATAAGCCCAAAGTAAGAGGATGTCTGTATCTGCAATAGTAAAGTTAAAAACAAGCTTCAAAGAGACCAAACTGACCTATAAGTAACTTAACTGTCTACTGAAGGAAGCCCACCATTTGAAGGAAGTCTACTGAATCCACTACTCAAGAATGAAAAATGCAATGCCTATATCCAATCAAAAATTACTAGGAAAAAATCCTCAGACATGACACAGATAATATTATTAGCAGATAAGAACTTTAACACAGATATTATGTATGTGCTCAGGGAGCTAAATAAAAATAACAATGTAATGAAAAGAGGATTTAAAAATAGAAGTGCTCTTAGATGAGTACACTATGTGTAGGATTAAAGGACTTGTTAAATGTTCTATCTTATATCAAAGTAGATGGAAACAAATTTTATGTTTTGAAGAGCTTGGAGGAAGATTTTGAAGAGTAGATAAGAGCAACAGCCATGGTTTTTGTTATGAGTCTTCCTAGAAGCATTTTATATCTTCCTATATAATTGTTTCTCGGCTCAAGCAAAGTTTGCCCTTCCTATAGAGGCACTCAATAAAGAAATATAGACCCTTTGATTTGACAGCTATCAATTCATACATCCTTGCACGTGTGTGTGTGTGTTTACACTCAAGTTACAATGCGTTTTTTGTCTAGCATTAAAGGATGACTTAATAGATTTCAATTCTTTAAACAAAATTAAAGTTTTACATTTTGGAATAGTATTATAAATTCTATGTAATAGAAATTGTTTTGGATCCAGTTATAAAAGGACCAGCAGATGTCGTGGTGGTTAAGGTGTTGGACTCCCACCTGGCCAGCCATGGTTTGAGTCCCAGACCTAGCAGCTTATTTCCTCTCTTTCCTTTTCTCTCTCTCTACCTGCTTCTCCCTCCCTCTCTCTCTTCCTCTTTCTCTTTCTCTGTCTTGTGTGTGAGCACACATGCCCTATAGCAAGTGAAAAATAAAATAATAATGAATAAACTTTCAAATAAATAATTATTTTTAAAAATCCTGTTAAAGAATATAAACTATGAGCATCTGAAGACCCTCCTAAATTTTACCAATACTTATGAGCTGGGTCCCTGATGAGAACATTACAATAAATATTGTATACTGTCAATGGGAAAATCAATCATAATCTAAAGATATAATCTAGGAAAGGGTATGTTTTATGGAATAGCTTAAATCCTTAACTGTGTGCAGAGGTGGGAGAGCTGACTGTCTGAAGAATATATAATACTTCCCAGAGGCTGCAGAAGTCAAGTCACTAACTTTAGAACACTGAGTTGCTTTTAAAACGTAGTGCCTGTGCAGACAGGTAACTAAAAGTGTTATTTCAGAATCAATCAGAATCAATCAAATCATGCCACATGATTAAGGCACTTCAGATTTGTTCTTTAGATTCCTAAATTTAGCACAGAGCAGTAAAGAACTTATCTTTAACCCAGCAATGCACAATTACATGAGAAGCTTGTCCTTTCAAAAGCTTTGGTGTTTATCTGGATTGATAATTTTGCCTATCTCAATGATTGTAATTACAGATAAGCAGTATCACTAGATAAGCAATAGAGTTGAGGATATTTTTAATTTGAGGAAAATTGACACTAATTATATCGACAACTTGAAGCTCAAGACCCAGTGGCTCATGTCAAGAAGTGTTAATCACAACAGAGTGATTTTTATGTTTCTGAACGTTATATACCACATAAAGCATGAGTTCATGCAGTTCCCTGCTTGGAACATTGTGAGAGATCTCGTGATATTTCACAGACTCCAAGAGAAAAATGCTAAATTGGAAAACATTCAGCGAATGACACCAAGGTTAATCCCCAAAGGAAAAATCGTGCTGTACAGAATATTTATATCTGAACTACGAGAAGCCTGTTTCTGCCTTAAAATAATATCACATAAGATAGTGTATCTGGGTTGCTCTAAGCCTTTTTTTTGGTAAATAACATTTTATTTTCAATTGGGAGGTGATGAAGAAAAATAACAAAAAAAATTAGAACTTCAAATGATGAATTCCTTTCATGGGAAAAATCTGAACCCCAGTAATGTTTTTATCTGATATAGACAATAAGACAAGTAGGTGTTCAGAAATGGAATCCAACATTCAAAGCAAACATCAGGAAGTAGAATTAAAATGAAAAATTACAAGTATCTAAAAAATAGAACTATGGGAGAGGGCTAAGAAGTGAAGGGAGAAAGAAGAAAGAGAGAAGGACAGAGAGAACATGGAAACATTTCGGAGAGATCACAGTGACATGATGCAGAATAGCTAAGGCATGCACAACCTTTTGTAGTGTCAGTTCTTATCATCAAATCATGTGTGTCTCAAGCTCTTATCTTTAGCAGGCTTCTGATGGATGTAGTTATGTTTACCTTTTCCTTCAACATTGTGTTAAAGTGATACTTCTTTTTTTCTTTTTATTTTTTTGGAGAGGTTTTTGCTATAGGGCATGTGCGCTCACTAGGAAGATAGAGAGAGACAAAGAAATAGAAAGCGAGAAATCACCCCTTGGGGAGTGGCCACACCACAATTCCTTCTCTTCCACTCTCCTCTCGGGATCTTGAGCATGCACGCTCACACATCCAGTGTGAGTTTAAGCCACCGGGTCCAGAACTTGAACCGCGGTTGACTACATGGGAGTCCATACATAGCCATTACGTCACCTGCTGGTCCCTAAAGTGATGCTTCTTCTTATTTGCTGGATTTAGATCTTCCAAATTTGACACATTTTATTGATGTAAAAGTTATCTGGGAATAAGCAAAGATTATATCGTCCCCTAATTATAAGTTTTAAAAGAAAGATTTTAGAAAACTTTATTACTAGGCAAATTTTGTGATTTCTTTTCTTTTTCTTCTTCTTTTTTTTTTGAATGATTTTTTTTTTTTTCCTACAGGGCACGTGCACTTGCCAGAGAGATAGAAAATGAGAAATCATCCCCCAGGAGGCATGGCCATGCTGCAATCCCTTCTCTTCCTTTCTCCTCTTGGGATCTTGGGCATGCATGCATGTGCTCCTGGTGTGAGTTGTAAGCCCCCAGGTCCAGGACTTGAACCATAGTTGACTACATGGGAGACCAGCAATGTAACCATTAAGCCATCTGCTGGTCCCATCCATGGTTTCTTCTTTAAGACTGGTATTCTAAAATCAATTCTTGATCAGAAGGAGAGACACATCAATAGAATAGGCCTAATTTTTATTAAGCCTACCTATTTTTTTGAAGAGTTTCTTTTTTTTTTTTTTGGCTATAGTGCGCGTGCACTCGCCAGACAGAGAGACAGAGAGACAGGAAGTGAGAAATCACCGAAATCACCCCCCGGGGGGGATGACCATGCTGCAGTCCCTTCTCCTCCATTCACATCTCGGGATTTTGGGCACACACGCACATGCGCCTGGCGTGAGTTTTAAGCCACTGGGTCCGGGACGTGAACTGCGGTCAACTACATGGGAGTCCAGCGACATAGCCATTATGCTAACTGCTGGTCCCAAGCCTACCTATTAATAAAATCTCCTGAGAGTGTTTGCCTTACCTCTGATAAGTTGAGAAAATTCTCTCAGAATATGCCAGACACATATGACGAGAATGCCGTATAAGGATGGTCACATCTATGGATCTACTCTTTTGTGAGCTAGATGAGTTTATTGATCTTGATGTGATTAAATAGCTACATGTGTGCTAGCTGCTCCACTCCACTGGTCTGTGAGTCAGGCCTTAGTAGAGGAAGTGTCCTCTGAATCCTCTTAAAAATACAGTGAAAGGTGGGTGAACAGGTCTTAAATGATTAATCTAGGGACCAGCAGATGATGTAATGGTTACATTGCTGGACTCCCATGTAGTCAACTTCCAATCCAGTGCTAGATTAGGCAACTTTAAACTCACGCCAGGTGTGTGTGTGTGTGCATGCCCAAAATCCCCAAAAGAGTATGGAGGAGAAAGGATTGTGGAATGGTTATGTCCCCTGGGGAGTGATTTCTTGCTTTCTGTCCCTCTGGCAAGAGCATGCAACCTATAGCAAAAATCTCTCTAAAAAATAATGATAAATCTACTATGATATTACAATCTTTCAAAACCTTTAGAAATTTCCTGTACAGTATATAAAGAAAGTTAAATTTTAACTTCAAAACCTCCAATCAATTCTTACATGTTTTAGCTAGCTTATAGACCCAGAATCCCTTGAATAGAAGGAAAGCTGGGTCCTCTTCAGGAAAGACCCTATTACATTTCCAAAAAATATGTATGTGACCCACCTTGTCAGGGTAAAATCTTACAGAGATCAGTAGATCTCTAGATCAATAGAACTTTGTTCAAGTATATTTTACAGTGGGCCCAGTGGATCCTTTAATCCATCCTGTGATTATTTACTTGGTTCTTGATAACTGGAAAAGACACAGTCAGCCATTGGCAGTTCCTCACAACTGACCTGTAGGGTGAGGGCTATAACAAAGGCCAAGTGTAGGCTGCTAGAACTACCTCCATATGCCAAAATAATGAGCCAAAAATATGTACCAAATTCTTTGAATTATTTCATAGACTAATGCTACCATCAAAGACTTTAAAGATGCAGGAGTAGTGGTTTCTACTTCATCTCCATGCAGCTCACATATTTTGTCTGTGCAGAAGACAGATGGATCTTAGAGAATGATAATAAGTGTTATGAACTGAATGTTTATGACCTCCCCCAAAATTTATATGTTGAAATTCTGACATCCAAGGTGCTGGTGTTAGGAAGTGAAGAATCTTTGAGAGATAATGAGATCAGAAGCGTGGGACCCTTGTGAATGGGATTAGTGTCCTAATGAGAGGGACCCTAGAGAGCTTTCTAGCTTTCTGTCTGTCATGCAAGTGTATAGCAAAAAGTTGACCATTCATAACCCAGAAGAGGACCTTCACCAAAACCTGACCATGTTTGCAACCTGGGCTTCAGAACTATGAAGCATAAGCTGTCCAGTATATGGTACTTTGTTATAGCCTCCAAACAAAGACAAGTAGATTACTGTACACCTAATTGGGTAGTGACTGCAGTCGCATCTGGTCTTACAGATGGGACTTTTATTTCTGGAGTAAATTAACACATCTCCTGGTAATCCATATGTAGCTATTAATATGGCTAATGTTTTTCTCTCTATTTATGCTTAGTAAAGACTATTGGAAGCAGCTCATTTTCAGTTAACAGGGCCAGCAATGTACCTTAATTGTCCTTCCTTGGGCTATGTTAACTCTCTAGCCCTAAGTTACAATACAGCCTCTAGGGACTTTGCTTTTCTTTTCCACAGAATATGATGTATTGATGATATAATGCTGCTTTATCATGGTGAGCAGGAGGAAAATAGATACATTGTAAAGGTACATGTGTGGCATGGAATGAGAAATCAATATCACATAAATGTAAGAGTTTGAAATGTTGATGAAATGTTTAGGACTTCAGAAGTCTGAAGCATGTTGAGTTATTCC
>NW_006198305.1:2628375-2629908 GCF_000334495.1 Tupaia belangeri chinensis
ATGTTGAGTTATTCCGGCTGTGGTTAGAAAAAACAAGTTCCTACCTCTGACCCCTCCACCTCCAAGAAAGAGGCATGATGTCCGGTGGATGTTTTTGAATTTCGAATACAGCGTGGAAACTACTTGGGTATGGTATTCCAACCCATTTACCACATCACTTAAAAAGCAGCCTGTTTTGAAAAGATAAGAACAGGGAAGGCTGAAACAGATCTAGGTTGTTAGGTAGGCTGTATGCTCCAACAGATTCAATGGTGCTAAGGGTCAGGGGCAGAAAAGATGCTATGTAGAGTCTCTTGGGGTCCACTATGGTTGAATTACATACCCTTTGTATTGTTTAGCAAAGCCATGCCATCCTCTATAGATCTTGGCTTATTACTGGGTTTTAGCAGAAACTGAAACTGACCATGGGCCATTACGTTAACATGTGGCCTGAGATGCCTATCACTTCTCAACATTAGAAGTAAAGAAAATTGCTCCCACAATTGTGTTATGTCAAGTCTTTAACACAATTGTGGAAGCAATTTTGTATGTCTATATCTCCTAATGATTCTTCTTTGATTGCACCCTGATGGATACATAACTACTTCTATTCACATGAGTTTGGGGACTGGTTGGCTCAGCTGGGTCAAAGGTAGAGTTGATGTTTAGTTCAGAATCCACCATAAACTGGCAAAGAAATCTCTTATGTTGTATAGTTTGGGTTATCTGAAAGTTCTATCTGTTCCCTAAATCCTGTCTCATTGGTCCTACAGGAATTTTCCCAAAGAACTGTGTGCATCCTCATTGTCTTACATGCTTAAGTACCTGAAATGAGTAACCCAGTTTTTAAGCTAATTATAAGTGCAGATTAGTTTTCTATATTAGGATGACAGCTGCTGTTCTAACATATCTCAAAATGCTAAATGGCTGAAACTCATATCCCCTGGTGATTTGTGTGCAGCTGTTAATCTGGCAAATGCTTTTAAACTGTTGCTGTGTGTAGACTTTAAATATATATATATATATTTTTTTATTACTACTCACAGTAGCTAAGATATGGAATCAACCTAACTGTCCATATAATATGAGTAGATAAAGAAAATGTGATACACACACACACACACACACACACACAAACACGTGCACACATATCTATATAATTGTCAGAAAAGTTGTGACACATTTTTGCATAGAAAATTACAGGAAATAAAGTCATGACTTTCTTAATGACATTTTATCTTTACATATATGTATATATTAGCTCATTGAGAAAGTCATGATGTATTTTTCTATTATATATATTATATATCTAATTTTTATTATATATTTATATATATAATATATATAAATTGAATACTATTTGGTCATTAAAAAGAATGAAATACTGCCATTTGAATGAACATGGGTGCACCTAGAGGATATTATGTTAAATTTAATAAACTGGGTACAGAAGGAAAAATGCCACATGTTCTTACTCATATGTGGAAATTGGAAAGGATGACCTTCTAGAAGCAGAGAGTTGATACATCACTTCTAGAGCTGGGAAGGACAGAG
>NW_006198305.1:2629939-2658041 GCF_000334495.1 Tupaia belangeri chinensis
TCAAGGAAAGAAGATAGAAAGATGTTGGCTAATGGAAGCTAAATTAAAGGAAAAAGAGAAAATTTCTAGTGTTATAAGATATAGTAGAGTGACTACAGGTAATGATAATTTACTGAATAGCACAGAGTAGCTAAAAAGAGGATTTTGAATGTTCCTATGTAAATGACAAATAGTTGAGATAATAAATATACTAATTACCCTGGTTATTACACATTGTGGTCTTACACTAAAAAAACACATTGTAGTCCATAAATATGTATAATCATTATAGGCAAATTTAAAAAAAAAGGAAGAAACTTTGTTACAACCTAAACAGAAAACGGGTCTTGGTAATAATCAATGCAAACCATTTTGAATGGCAGGGGAGGTAGTATCAGATAAAATATAGAAAGTTTTGTACTTGGTTAGGATACCCCTGGAAGTAGGCTCAGAGAAATTACTTGTAGTGGTCAATCACACAAATTTTGGTACCAGCCTACTTCTTGGCAACTTATTACTTTTTCCTTGCCTCAATTTCTTTATCTGTCAAATGGAGATAGTTATATTCATTACCTCCTAGTATTGTTGTAAGGATTAAATGCATTAATATATGAGCTTGCTCAATAATGAGAACTGTTATAATTGCTCCCAAGTTTGGCCATGAACTTGTCCTCAGCTAGCAATGGCAGGCCTGTGTAGTAAAAGAAGAAACTGAGACACATCTGCTCCTTAACTCTTTTAACCTGTTTTGGGTGCTATATGTGCTAAGCTTCCAGGCCCTCAGAACTTGAACTCTGTGAATAATTTATATTTCTAGCCTCTGGAAGTCAGCATCAGTCTTTCCACTGCTTTCATGAAATGCAGTAGTCTCTTTCCATGCCTGATTTTTATCACTGTTTTTACTGTTAAAAACTTATTAAGCACAGAGTTATAGATGGTGTAAAAAATAAAAGAATCACCACCTAAGGTCTTGACCCCTTGATACCCAAAAAACAAAACTGCCAAAAAAAAAAAGATTACAATGTGATTTTTCTTTTTGTTCTTTCATTTCCCATATTCAAAAATGTTCATTTAACATGTCATTTTTAATTACATTTTTACTTTGAGGAATATTAAATAAGACCAGTAGCTGTTTTTAGCATTGACACATCCTCTGGTTCAATGTGAGAATAAGAATTCTGTGTATTCCAGACTATAAATTCCATGAAGAGAGTAATTTGATTGTCTTCTGCATTGCTGTGTGTCCCTAGTTCTTCAAGTGTATGCTCAATAGGTGGTTGGTTAATAAATTTTAATGTGAAGAAGTATAGCAAGTTCTACTTTTTATCTGTGTGATTTTAAGAGAAAACTACAAAATGGAATGGTTATTTTGGTTATTGTTACTATGAGTATGTATAGGAAACACTTAAGTGGAAAATTTCATTATTAAGAGAACTTAGTGAGACCAGCAGATGACATAATGGTTAGGTGACTGGACTTCTACTAGTCGACCATGACTCAAGTCCCAGACCTGGTGGCTTAAACTCACATTGGACACGTGTGTGTGCATGCCCCAAATCCTGAGAGGAGAATGGAGGAGAAGGGATTGCAGTGTGGCCATCCCCGCAGGGGGGCGTTTCTCACTTTCTGTCTCTCTCTGTCTCTCCAGTAAGTGCATATGTTCTATAGCAAAAATTTTTCAAAAAAATAAAAAGAGAAAAATAAATAAAATGAAATAAATAAAATAAAAAGAAAGATAATTTAGTGTACATTTAATACACAGACACACATATATATGTATAGCTCTACAGTTAAATGACATGCTTGTATAAACACTCACACACATAGGATTATAGTTAAAATTTATTGAACATTTACTAATTCTAGAAGTTGAGCTACACACTAAATATGAGACTTTCATTGGAGTTTCACAAAACACTTTATGGTTGAAGGAAGACACTAGAATTGTCTTCATTGGATAGTCAAGGAAATAGGCATGGAGAATTGAGGAAGTTCATCTGAAATCATAGGGTGAGTAATAATACAGTTGTGGTTTGAACCCAGATAGCCTCATTCCAGGAGGTCATATGATGTCTTTTTTTAATTAGTGATTCTGCTTTTTTGTTGTTGTTGTTTGTTTATTTATTTTATTCATGGTAGAGAACATGTGTGTGTGTATATGAGAGAAAGAGAGGGAGAGAGAGAAAAAGAGAGAGACACCCTCAACAGTATGTTGTTATACCACAATTCTCTTCCCTTATTACCTCAATTTCCTCCTCTCTCCACCATTCCACTTGTCAGGATCTGGGGCACATGTATGTATGTGTACCCTACATTTTTCAGATCAATTGGACCAGGGATCCAAACCCACCGTTGGCTGTGTGGCACTGCAGTTCCATGAACTGCCAACTACCCACCAAGGCTGGCCCAGTCAGTGCTTATCACTTTTGTGACAGAAGTGGTATAAATATGGCCAAAAAAAAAAAATAGTGTGGAGGTTTTGCATTTGTGATTGGGAAGAACTAGTGGTAGCCTCTGTGCTATGTGGAAAGTAGTCTCCAGTGGCTCCTCTTCTGACGTTCTTCCAGACGACATTCTGTGGGAAACAATTTTGCCAGAAAGTAATAGAAAAAAGATAGGCACTATTGCTATTGATTAGCAATCCTATAAGAAGAAAGTAGGTGGGTAGTCTTCCTTTCTTCCATACTTCCTTCCTTTAACATTTATTGAGCTGGAGACAGTGTGAGAGGAGGGTGGAAAAAGGGAAGAATATAGGAAAAAAAATCAGGGAGGAAAAAAAGAGAGGCGAGACATTTGTGGGACACAGAAATGGTCCCACAACTACCTGTTGATGATAACATGTGTAGTATTCAAAGCTGGACTGGTCTGAGATGTATTTCATGTTGGGTAAATTTTCTTTTAAGCCAAATGATGTATAGCAATTGATTTTAAAACATTATTATAAGACTAATAACTAAAAAATATTTATTGAGCAATTACTTTGTGGTAGGCCCAGAAAATACACAGATGGAAAGTGCACAGCAACTAACCTGGAGAAGTGCTTAGTCCAGGGAATCAAAGGCCACAAAGAAATGACCACAATCCTATGTATTCAAATGGAGAAATATTGAGCCTATTGTGGAACACAGAGGAGGATGTGACTCACTCAGCCTGAGGATATCAGGAAACATTTGGAATTCAGGACATGTTATTTGAACCAGGTTTAGAAGGATGAGTAGGAGTTAGTCAGAGAGAGGAACAACATAGCATTCATTTGTATGTTCACTTCATCATTTTCATAATTTCATTGAATGTCTACTATATTCCAGACCTTGTACATAGAGCATTCTCAAGATACTAAGACAAATAACATTTTTTAGCATCTCCAGTCTTAAGGAATCACGCTATTAACATCCATTTAAGTTCACTAGTCACTGAAAGAGAAGAATGTAGTGGCAAAAGTGGTATCGCATAAATGGTTACCAGTGGGAAAAAGTCATACATCATGTGGTCTCTGTTACTTTAATGTGACAGACATTAATAGTGTGATTTCCCTTCTGCTTGATGTCAGGAGATCCAGTTTTTTTTAGTTCCCCAGAGTCCCTCACCCATCCTGGTTGTCTTTGACCCCCTCAGCCTTGGCTTCCAACCCCTGGATGTGCAACCCCTTCTTATCCAGAAACCAGCTTTCACATGCTGATGCTGTTGCCCTCCTTTCTTCTTTGTCCCAAGTGTACACACAGACCTGACCCTTAATTACCCAAAGTAAAACAGCTATGAACAAGATGTTTTGTGTAAGAAAAATGTATTGAATGCTTTCAGATAACAAATAGTGTTATAATGCAGGAAACAATGTCAGCAATGTAATATTATATGGATAGCACAAGTCAGACACTTCTGCTCCCCAACCACACAGGCCAAGTTCCTTCCTAGAAGTTCCTCCTCTGGTTTATTAACTCTAGCCAATTGCCATGCTGCAGGGAACAACCTCTTTTTTTCTCTGAGAGTGCCCTCTAACAGGTTTCCCCTATCTGGAATCTAAATGATCACACCCTGAAATTCTAGGACAAAACAAAATCTTGGAATTTCTTACAAAAAGACTATAAGCTTCAGGGGACAGATTGTAGTTCAGCAGTAACACAACACTTTGCGGGACCACATGGGAAGGTTCCAGGTTTGCTTACTGAGATGTCTGTGAGAACACTGGCTGGCCAATGCTGGGGTGAACTGCAGTGACAAGACCTTGGGGGCTAATCTCCACTCTCTCTCTCTTGATCATGGAAGAAATAAACTTTAAAACAAATTTAAAAAGATGATAAGCTTCAGAGGTGCCACTCTGCACATTGTAAGGACAACTGTTTAAACTTCCCATGCAAATACCTTAGATTCAATCTTTCTATCTTAGGCTAAGAATCTTTGTTAAGATTTGCATAAAGATAACAGCCTCAGCCAAAGGTCCATGACTAGAGCTGAAGTACGGTTACCCTAGAGGCAAATTCCAGCCTCAGATACAGAAACATACAAATGAACAAACAAAAACCTACTCATAATTTTAGAATTTGTAGCCTCTTACAAATAGAGTTTGATCAACTCAACTATCCTCCTTAAACATTTTAATAGACCACCGAGAATTAATATAACTATAGGATGTTGCTGTTAAATGTTGGCATAGAATCAGATTGCATCTCACCCTATATATGCACAAATGTATCCACATCGATTTTTAAGTAGCTGATGTCCATGCTGACTAGTCATTTGTTCTGATTGGCAGGTTCTGTGTGGTGCTTGTTGTTATAAACTTCAAATAACTGGCCTTATAAATTATCTGATTCAGGATCAGGAAAAATAAAATATACGAAATAAAATACATGCTCTTTCTTCTGTACTATGAATAACATCACCTACTTACCTACTTATCTTTCTTGCTGGATCTAGACACAGTATTTCTCATCAAAGTTTTACAGGAAGCCCCTATATGAATTGATCAGCTTTGGCATGTAGTAGAATATCTGTCCTCTCATATCCAGCAAAAAAACCTTCAATTTTCAGATGAAACTTTGCCCACCCATGAGTTGAGGTTGCGATAACGGGGAGAATGACACTTCTGATACATAGCTGCTGACAGAGTTAGGAAAGTGAGAAAGCATAAACACAGTATCTGAAACACAGTATCTGAAACACAGTAGGCACATTAGATTTTGATTCTGCTTTAAAAACCTACATTTTTACAGTCTTTTAATTATGTGAACCTGAATTTTATAGAATCAAATTTATTAACTTATTTCTTGTCTAATTTCTTTGGAAGAGGAGAGCACTTACTTTTTTAAAGGTAAATGTCTCTGGTACATGGTCAAGTATTTCTTTCCTTCCCTGACATCCCACTGAAGTTTCTCTATTCCAGCCATGTCTCTCTGGAGCCTGTCAAATGAGCTAACTTGTGTAAACTAGAGAGGTAAATGTTCTCTGTGAATAAATTCAGTCTGGGACAAAGTACAGTGTTCACTTCTAGGATAAAAATCAATCTGCCAAAAGAATTTCTTTACTGCTAATATGTCTTATAAGTCCAAATATGTGAAGATTAACACATAAATCATTGTTCAGAAATTGCTTTTTCCACTATCTGTTCCAAGGAATTGTTTTCTCATTCTTGAAATTAATGAAAGGAACTTTTCAAGTGTGAGACCCAAAGACTTTGCTTTCATTTTGCTCATTGGCACTTCCAATGGCAGATGAAGAGTTCACAGATCATGCCTTTTCTATGGGCAGGCATTGGTCAGATACAAGGCTTATTGCTTTCACAATTCTACAGAAATCTTATGGAAACACTCTCAGAAAGAGAAGTATTCAGATCACAGGGTAGAAATGGAAAAGCTTTGTGTAAGGTCTCAAGTCAAGATAACCAATAAATATACTTTTAAAAATTGATCCTAAGCTATTGTCATATCCTAAACTATCTGGTTTAATTGGAATGGTTCAGATAGTTACAAAGCAATGGAAATTGTGTTCTGTCCTCCTTGCTGACATTCACACATCCCACTACTACTCTACGCTATCTGACATTGAAAGGGAGGATGCATTCTGTTAGTGAATTTCTGAAGACCTTCTGAAGTCATGCCATAGGCTCACAGACTCTTTCTGTACTGCAATAGGAATTCCCTTTAAACTTACGCTTAAGAACTATGCGACAGTTTCTGCAATTCAGAAACATTGCAGTTGAAAAGAATGTATATAGATACTGCCATCACTGATGAGGGTCAATTGAAGTACAAAATAACTAATGAATACTTCAGGCTTCCAGAACAATGGATCCAGCACCCAACCCTTGGAATCCACTGCCTGAGACCTGCTGCTCAGTGAAGTAGATCAATCATGTGTTACGGCAACAATAACTATAATGTGTTTCCTGTTCTTGCTTTAAGAGAATGCAGAAGATATATTTATTGAGCACTTCAAATATTTTTGGAAAACCCAACCAGCCACTTTTATCTTAGACCATATTTTTTAGCATATGTGCTGCTAAAGTGAGCATCATCTTAGATCATCCTTTTATGTCTATAATTCTTAATGTTGTTCCTGTGTAGGTGAAAATTCCCCTCCCTCCTCCTGCCCTTGAGATTTTCTCTTGTCTATGGTTTTCTGAAATTTTAGTATGATACAACTCTGTGTGTGTGTGCACATATATATGTGTTTGGTATTTATGTTGCTTGGAGTTCTATGAGTTTTGGATCTGTTGTTTATCTATCATTCATTTTGGAAAACTATCTGCCACTGTTTTCAATTAATTGTTCAATTCTGTTCTCCTTCTCTTCTTCTGGTGTCTCAGTTATGTGTATGTTATACCACGTTATATTGCCATGTAATTCTTGAATGTTTTATTTTTGTGTTTGTCTTCATCCTTTATTATCTTTGTGTTTCAATTTGAGTTGTTTCTACTTACTTTTATAACCAATTCTTCCCTCAGCTGTACTGGGTTTACTGGCCAGTCAAATAAATGCATTCTTTATTTCTTTTACTTTGCTTTAGTTTCTAGCATTGTCTTTTGATTATTTCTTATAGCTTCTTCATCTAGTGTGGCATATTGTCTATGTTTTTCCATTAAAGCCTTTAATTTTTAATTCATAGTTATTTTAAACTTCCAATCTGGTCTTGCATGTTGTCTACCTTTTTTATTAGAGACTTTCACTTTTATTTCATAGTTATTTTAAACTTCCTGTCTTATAATTCCAACATCTGTGTCATTTCTGAGCCAGGTTTTGGTGATTGCTTTGTTTGTTTAGACTGAGTTTCTGGCATGAGTTAAATTTTTTTATTGATAGCTGACATGTTGTATAAGGCAATAGGTGATGAAGTAAATACAAAAGGACTTTAAAAAATTCATGGAAAATGGGATTAAAGTACAAGTTTATTTTGGTGCAAAAAATGTGAAATCCATGCATAGCTTTTTCATAATATGTATTTTACATAAATGTTTTGAAGGCCATTTGTAGACCTGAAGTGTGAGAATGTATGTCAATTTAACTTGGGTTTGGGCTTTTGATGTTTGTCTTAGATATGGATATAATGTTTATTTTAGAGGGTTCAGATTCCTCTAGTGGCTTTGTTTTGTTTCCTCTCTTGCCTTTGGGGCTTCCCTTTGTGCTGGTTTTCAGAGAAAATCTTTCTCCTGCAGCTCTCTCAGCTGCAATCTACTCTCATTACTGTTGGCTCATGATACTGTTGTAGAAGATGTGTATATTGAGGGGAGAAAATTCTCATCTTCTGATTAAGTCTCAGTCTTTGGAGTGCACAATGGGCCTGTGTCTCAGGACAGTGGGCTTTACCAGAGTATTTCTGTCTCTCCTGCAGGAATAGAACTTTCTTCCTTCTGCCTCTGATCTCTTTCAGGCTATAGCATTGTTCTCTAGTCTTCCCAGTTTATACCCTTGACGTTTCCCCTGCAGATCATAGTTTTGTTTTCTTAGGTGAACTAGGGTGAAGTGGGACAGAGTTTCCTAACTCTAGCTGGAATAGGATTTTACTGTTGCTCTTTGGTGATGGCGATTAAGCCTGAGAAAGGAGCATTTTAGTGAACTTCATCATGGCTACTCTAAATCCCTACCAGACCCCAAGGGGAACTTTTTTCTGTTTCTCCCTGATTTTACCTATGAAAGCCTAGTAGAGTTCCTGAAGAAAAGGCTTCTTATGTATGGAGTTCCTCCAAAACTTATAACTCTGATACTATCTCACTCTTGGCCTCCAGAAATTCATCAGAAATTCTAGTTTAATATTCCAGAGGTATCAATTTTAGATAAGCAAATGTTTGGGTTCTCTGTCTTCCTGGAGGGTTCTCTCTCTATATATATTTTTGAGAGGTTATTTGCTCTGTGACAGTAGCAATCTTGGGAAGTTTAAGAAAAGTCACTGTCTCCTCTCCCCCACATCCCCACAGTTTCTTTTTTGGGGGAGAAATTTTTGATATAGGGCTTGTGTGTACACCAGAGAGACAGAGAAAGAAAGCAAGAAATCGCTCTCCCAGGGGGGATGGCCACACTGCAATCCCTTCTCCTTCATTCTCTTTTTGGGATTTTGGGCATGCACACACATATGCCCAGCATGTTTTAAATCACCAGGTCCAGGACTCAAACCACGGTCAACTACATGAGAGTCCAGCAATGTAACCATTATGCCATCTGCTGGTCCCTACATTTTTTTTTTTTGTAAAGTTGGAAATGATGATTTTTATGCTTTATATGTCTGAACTGACACTAGGAGTTCCATCAAAATTGTCCATGGAAGGTCTTTGTCCATGGTGTCAGAGACTCTGAGTCCTTGTACTTTTTCCAACATAACTGTGCCAAACAGAGTTTACCTCCAGCCAATGCATTTGCATTCAAACCAACAGGAAGGAAAAAGATGTACAAGAAGGTGACCCTTTTAAGAACACTTCCTGGAAGCATGGTGACATGACTGCTTACATCCCATTAGCTAGAACTTAATTACATGGCCATACCTAGCTACAAAGGAACCTTGGAAATGTAGTCTTTATTTTTAGTGGCTTGTATACCTGCCAAATCTAGGAATTTTCTTACTAGAGGAGAATGGATATTGAAAGACACTTAGCAGTCAGAGTGAATGTTTGTCTAAATCTTTTAGTGTGTACATGTGTGCGTGTGCGCATATTTGTAGTGAATATATGTTAACTTTAGACCAAAATTTGATCTTGGGTGTATTTTCAATGTGCCCTTTATAAATCTGTGTTTTTACCCTTACTATTTGACCCAGTCAATGTATTTCTGGTTTTTTGAAATGTTAAGGTTAGGTTTTCATACCTGAGATGCAACGTTTCTGATAGATGATAAGCAGCAGTTAATTAATTAAACACAAAATAAGAGCTTTGGTAATAAATGCAGGTGCACAAGGGGCTCTCTTTGTCTAGTTGTGCTGATACAATGAAATACTTTAGACCAAGTAATTTATAAAGATTAGAAATTTCAAGGTGGCTCTCTAGTGAAGCAGTGATGAATTGATTAGGAGAAGCTAGGTCCCACATGGCAACCCTATTTCAAATCCCAGCTTGGTCAGCTTGAAATATGTTGGGAACCCACATAAATGCCTAAGATCTGATGGGTGGAGGACAGGAAGAAGGAAATTGCAGTGTGAGTAGACCATGTGGAGAGTACTCATCTCTCTCTTTATCCTGCCTCTTCCTCTCTTCTTCTCTCAACTGCTCCCTTTCTCTTCTCATGTATGTGCACTCTATTGTGAATGAAGACAAATAGTTTTTAAAAAACAGAGATTTCGTTCTTACCATTTTAGGGGCCGGGAATTCCAAAATCAAGGTGCCAGCAGGTTGCATATTTGATAATGTTAGATAGTGCCATTAGGTGACCTTACGTAGTGAAAGGAATGGAGAGGGCAAAAAGACACAAAAAACTGGGTCCTCTTGTGGCAGAAGAATCGAAGAGCAAAAAACTAGCAGTCCCTTCATAAGGCACTAATCCATAGGCTCTACCCTCATGACTTAATTATCTACTCTTAATACTATCACAAAGAATTAAGTTTCAACACATAAATTTGTGGGACATTTAGACTATAGTAAAGCAAAGTAATTGGCTTTTTGATCAGGAAGTATAAAGCTTTGAGCCAAATTATTCTTTCCTGGGAAACTCAGCCTATTGATCGCTTCTAAGTCAACCTTTCTTAGACCCAACTGAATGAAAAGATGATTAGGAAGTTATAGAGGATTTGCTGCATTTTTAGTTAAAGGAATATGAATAAGAAATAAAAGGCATGGTCCATTTCCTTTACTCAAGGAACAGAAACTAACAGATAAAATAAATTGATGCTGTAAATAATACTTATTTGTATGCTTGGATTATAATGATCACAGTAGGGCCATCAGTGTGGGCAGTATAGATGGATAATTTGGGATATGTGAATTGTCCACTCTTAGGCTAGCAATGAACTATCAAGTCAGAATAAAGATAGACTCGCTATCTACCAGATTAAAACAAATAAACATTATATAGGGCATAGAATGGTTTTATGAAATGCAAAATGAAATAAATATGAAGGGGTTACCTTTACTGTCTACAAGTCCTGAGGGCCATTGCTCGTTTCACATTTTGTTCTAAATTCTAGAACCAACAAGGGGTTAACAAATTTCCCCTGGGCACATGGCAATTAATGGTTTGTCTAAAAATAGCTACTACTCCTAATAGGCTTTTATTCAGGAGAGGAAGATATCAAGACAATTGCTCACAGAAAGAAAATTATTATCCTAGTTTCCATTAAACAATCTCCCCATCATTTTGGGATCAGGAGTTAGCGTAATGGCTATGTCGCTGGACTCCCATGTAGTCGACTGCAGTTTGTGTCCCGGACCCGGTGGCTTAAAACTCATGCCGGGCGTGGGGACCAGCAGTTAGCGTAATGGCTATGTCGCTGGACTCCCACGTAGTCGACCGCGGTTTGCGTCCCGGACCCGGTGGCTTAGAACTCACGCCGGGCATGTGTGCGTGCGTGCCCAAGATCCTGAGAGGAGAATGGAGGAGAAGGGATTGCGGCATGACCATCCCCCCTGGGGGGGTGATTTCTCGCTTTCTGTCTCTCTGTTTCTCTCTGTCTGTCTGGCGAGCGCACACACCCTATAGTGAAAAACCTTTCCAAAAACAAAACAAAACAAAACAAAACTCATGCCGGGCGCATGTGTGTGTGTGTGCCCAAGATCCAGAGTGGAAAATGGAGGAGAAGGGATTGTGGCATGGGCGTTCCCTCCTGGGGGGTGATTTCTTGCCTTCTGTCTCTCTGTCTCTGTCTGGTGAGCACATGTGCCCTATAGTAAAAACCTCTCAAAAAAAAAATCTCCCCATCATCTCAAAACTTATGGTTGGATTATGGGCTTCTTGCCTTGGTAGGCACCACTTCTTTCAGTAACTCTGCTGTTTCTAACATTGCTAACTAATCATAGTAACAGAAATGACAGGTCCAAACTGGACAGCTGTTTCTTGAAAATAAAATGTCTAATGGCAAAAACTATTGCCCTTGCCAATGAAAAAGCAAAGTCATCTGTACTTCTCAACTAAAAGGGGATGTTTCTTGGTTTCTCGGTTCCTTTGTAGTTTCAGGCCACATTTAGATGAATCTGTTTTGCTAAAATGCTGAATTTTCCAGTGAAATTGGTTAGGTATTAGCTTTTGTCAGGCATAACAGGATCACGACATGCTCAAAGTTCCAGTTAGCTTAGCGTAGTAGTAATGCAGTTTTATTCATTTTCCTTAATTCTGAGGGGAGCAAAATGCTACAGCTTGGTTGTTTGGAGCAATTTTGGAGCCAAAAAAGAACCTTCATTACTACGTAGTCATTTGTTTCCATTGTGAAGTTTGATGTGTTTCAGGAGCTGTGGTAGTACAAAGGAACTCAGTCAAAATAAACAAATGCTGGGATGAAGAACATACCCAGGAGCAAGCAAGGACCACATGTGAAAAGCAATGTGATTTCAGAATTTTTTTAAAGAGAAAATTTGGACAATTGTACTTTTAAAATAAGATTAGAAAACATATACATCTATTAAAATTGCTGTAAATTATACTGGTATTAGAAATAATAATAATGGTAATAAGTATCCAGTTTTCCATCTGATGGGGGAAGAAAAAATTGATAGAAAGAAAGAGATGGGAAAACAAACAAACAAAAAAACAAGAAAAGATGAAGATTTAAAATATCACCCAAAAAGAATCTTTAATGCAAGTCCAGCGAGATACTTGCATGAAGTAATTGTCCCAAATGTGGCTTAAAAAATGCTAAAGACTTTTATAAGTTCATGAATTTTGTTATTATCATTTTAATAATACAGATAATATTGTACTTTTATACTTGACTCTTTTCAAAGAAGAACTTTGAGAGCCTGGTTTGAGTTGTTTAAAATTTTTCATCTTCACTCAAACTTTTCAGTTCATCTGTGCTCCAAGCTATGAAAATAACACATAGGAGTTAAACTGTTATAGAAATATCTTTTTGTCCTTCAAATCTACCAAGCATATTCAGGAGAGCATAAAAACCAAACTAGATAAACAATAATAGTATTCAGATATGGTGGACCTTGAAGTTATTCTAGCATGACCTCTTCATTTTATAGATGAAAATATCAGATTCCAAACAATTAAATGACTTATTCAAGGGTATAAAGGTAAGTGGTGGTATGGAACCTCAGTCACAGTTTCTATTTCTCCTCTCCTGCCTCTGCATCCATATGCCAAAATAAAATAGTAGATCTTTGCTTTTCACTAAGGATTTTCAAATTCTCAAGAACTACTGAGGAAACTAGATGCATCACTGCAATGAAACTACTGGGTTCTTCTCTTCTTCTCTGGGACCTGTCACAATGACTTTCATCTGGGCCACCACCCAAACAATTAAGGTTATGCCTGTCAAATAGCTTAAATTCAAGGATCAACCCTGGCCTCATGCATGTCCTGTAGTCAAATACTTTTTGATCAAATCATGAGCTGCCTCTCATTGGACATCTAGAACATATCATCAAAAATGTCATTTTTCCAATAAGGCCACTTCCAGTGAGTTGAGAAGTCTATTTCTAAATTTGATACTGAAAAATATAGTATAAGAAGAAAACATTTTAGCATGCTATGACTCAATTTCCTCATGAATCAAATGGATATGACCTGACCTTACCTCACTTGAATGTTGGAGCAATTAATGACAGATTCACTATTCTGAACATCCTAGTTTATCGTCAAGTAACAGGCGAAATGTTGTAACAAATTGAGAGGTAAGGCATTTTTAATTTATTAAGGCCATATGAACTATATGATGAAGCTGCCCCTGAATTAAATTACACATTGTCACTTTCTACAGTAGATAGAACAATAATAGAGAAGTTTTTAAATTTCTGTATTAGTCCTGTGTTTCCACAGTCCTGAATAGATGGTGATAAAAATGGCATTAGTTATTTTTAGGAATTACAAAAAATAAAAAAATTCCTCCTTTAAACCTATAAAATAATCTTACACAAATGCATTAGATTATCCATAAATCTTGACAAATCATAGGAGCAAGTAAAACACCATATGAAATCACTTTAAGTTAGCATTAAACACTGTGAAGAATGATGTGCAATAGAATTGGCAGGACACTGAGCACCACATTCAGAAAGCCCTTGTTCTCCATTTTTTATTGTTTCCCCCCAACAAAATAGAAGTTAGAATTTATTTTTGGAAAGAGAAATTATATTTGCAGTTTTCAGAACTATTAAAATATGGAAAATGAAACTCCTATTCTTAATTGTGAACAACTCAAAAAGTTTGAACACTTCTGTTTAGCTCTCAACTAAATGTTTTCAAAAGTTTTAATCAAGCAACTTTTCTATTGTGTATTTTGACCTTTAATGTTTGTATTATTTAAATCAGCATTAATAATTATTCTTTTTAAAATTTTAATTTATTTATTCCTTTTCATTTGATCAGAGAGAGACAGAGTGCAAGGAGAGACAGAGAGGGAAATGAGAAGGCACCAGGTCCAGGACTCGAACCACAGCTGGCCACGTGGGAGTCCAGTACCTTTAACCACCATGCCACCTGCCAACCCCAACAATTATTCTAATAAGCAAAAAGAAATTTAGATTTAATGATTATGAGGTTAATTCAATCAAATTAGCCCAATTTGATTGTGCTAATTTAGTTCTCATTTAGTTACCAAAGTGATTATCTGATTTGATTGTTTGTATTTATTGATGCACATTAGCTAAAAACCATAATTAATTTTTTTTAGTTTATTCTATGAGCAAGAGAGACAGAGAGAGAGAGCACCCTTGACAGTCTGGATGCCATGATCCACCCCTACCTTTAGCCAGTTCAGACCATGGGCACACACATACTTCATATACTTTGAGAGGTCTCTGGACACAAACTAGCAACACTGAAGTGGACCCACATGAATTAACCTCACAGAACACTCACCACTGTCTAGCCTCCTACACTTCCTTTTTTGCTCTGGAGAATGAGGTTGATAAACCTATCTAGGTGAGAATGTGGGATTCATTCCAATGTGATTAAGTTACCTTAATCACATTTTTGGCATTCTTTGTGGTAATAAACATAGATATCCTGTGAAAATTTTGTTTTTATTTATTTACAGTAAGAGGATATAAACATTTAATATACATGTCTACAATATAAAGTCAAGATTTAATGAATCTACTTGATATTGTATTAAAGTCTTATTTTCTACCAAAACATATTGGGATAGTAAAAGCCAAAGAGAAGATTAATCTAGTGAAGAACAACTAATACTTTTTTTGAATTGACTAATGCCAAAATACAAGATAATTCTTCATAGTTATATTTGACATTTAATCTGGGATAAATAAAAAACCCATCAACTGTAATACTGTACAGTGTTCTCACTAGATATTCAATTAATTTATGCTCTCCTTCATCTTTTCCCCATTCACTCATCTATCTCCACTCACTTTTTTATCCATATGCTGTTTGAAATGTCTTCCATAACCATATTGAAAATCTTGCACAGGTATACCTCTGATTGACAGATTTTAATTCCTAGAGGCAATAGACTGTAAACAAATAAAGAAGAGAAAGTTTCCTAACTGCCTTATATTTTGCAAGTCTGTCTTACATGTCTGCAGTGGAAATACTACTTCATGTTATTTTGAAAGGAGATTTTTATTTTATTTTTATTGCTGTTTTATTTTCTTCATTTTCACTCTGTCCTAGTTTTAAACTTCACTTTATCTTCTCCAATTTTTAAGTTGTGTTCCTTTGAGCTTGGAAATTATTAAAGTAGGATCTTTGATGAGTCTGTTACCTATTGATGGATATTCCCTTAGTTACTCAAAGATCAGAAAAGCTGGGACCAGAAGTTAGCATAATGGCTATGTCACTGGACTCCTATGTAGTCGACTGTGGTACGAGTCCCGGACCCAGTGGCTTAAAGTCATGCCAGATGTATGTGTGTGCGTGCCCAAGATCCCGAGAGGAGAAAGGAGGAGAAGGGATTGCGGCGTGGCCATCCCCCCTGAGGGGGTGATTTCTCACTTTCTGTCTCGCTGTCTTTCTTCCGAGCACACACGCCCTACAGCAAAAATCTCTCCAAAAAAAAAGGAAAAAAGAAAAGCTTTAAATGACCAGCTCTAGAGATTCTCTTGGGTATTAGCCAAGACCTAGCTCCTCTTCATTTGGAGGTTGAGTAGAGTTGTGGGTTTAAGATGGCAAGATGGAGCAATGCTTCTTCTTCTACTTTCCATTGGTTAATTTAGTAAGTACTTATTGACAGCCTAGTTTATGCCCAACACTGTTCTAGAACCTGGGGTCATTCTCTGTCATCCTATCATCTCTGTCAGCTCCTCCTTGATCTATCCCTTAAAAATATGGCTGATTTGGGCCAGCAGATGGCATAATGGTTATGTCGCTGGTCTTCCACATAGTTGACTAAGTTTGGACCTGGCAGCTTAAATCTCACACCAGGCGTATGTGCTTGCCTGGCCAAAATCTGGAAAGGAGAATGGAGAAGGGATTGTGGCATGACCATCCCTCCAGGGGATGATTTCTTGCTTTCTGTCTCTCTGTCTCTTTGGTGAGCACACTTGCCCTGTAGTAAAAATTTCTCTCTAAAAAAAAAGGCTGATTTCTCAGGTCAGCAGATGGCATAGACATTATGTCACTAGACTCCCACAGGGCCGAACGACCATAGTTAAAGTCCAGGCCTGGTGGCTTAAAGCTCACACTGGGTGCTTGTGTGTACATTCCCAAAATCCCAGGAGAAGAAAGGAGGAGAGGGAATTGCAGCATGGTCATCTCCCCTGAGGGGTGATTTTTCACTTTCCCTCTCACTGTTGACCCAAGGCAAAAACCTAAAAACACACAAAAAAGGTCAATTTCCTCTAAAGTTCTGTTTTGGTCCTTTTTTTTTTTTTTCTCATTACATATGAATTTCCTATGCCTTCTTACTGGTTATAATGTTACTATCCTCTCTATCTATAGTCAGTTGGTCCATAATTAAAAATGATCAGATAAATACTATAAAGGGGTTATTAGCTGAGTATTATTTATTTATTTTTAATTTATTTTTATTTACATTTTTTAATACATTCAGTCACATTATTTAGTTTACAAGGTGATCATTTCAATATATGAACATTTCTCCCCGGTCTAGTTGATCAAAATATAGCAACACTACCTCCCTGTCTCAACAATGCTGTCTTCGTATCCTTCCTCCAAATGTTTTTCCCTAGGCCCCACTCCTCCACACACCCCACATTTGGCATTCACATCCATCCATCTCTTGTGTTTGTACATCCATTAGCCCGTCAGTTTATATATATATACACACACACACATATGTATATGTATATACATATGTATACACACAAACACACACACATAATTTCATGTCCTGTTTATAAAGCTGAGGGAAAAGAATTTGTGATAGGAAGCTATTATTCCACCTGTGTAACACACCCTACTTACACCATTATCTCTAGAAGCTTGGCCTTCTTCCCTCATGTAGCACGGTAAAGCAGAACTATTTCCCCAAACTAAGGTTGTAATAGGGTTCAATTCAGTTTTAGAGAAAGAATGGTTTGGGAAAAGATAGATTCTATTTCACAAGAAAAACGTTCTCACCAACCTAGAAACAGTAGCCCTCTCACTGCATGAAAACATTAGAAACCTGTTTACTTAAGAAAGTCACAGTGAGGACTTCTACTTATAACAGTATCCTCTTATTGCATAAGACTTTCTTCCTACCATCTCCTGTGGTCAATTTGTTGTTGGATTACAGAAAAAATAGCTTGGGAGAAACTAAGATTTCTAGATAAGATTGGGAAAACTCAGACTCATTCTCTAAGGGAAAAAAAAAAATGCCTCTTTAGAGCAAAAGGGAGAACACTGGCTCAATTTGTAAAGGCTTCTGACCCATAAGGAAGGACATGCTGCCCTGACCGGGACAGGGTGAACGCCAGTTGTCTCCTCAGGCACCTTGCAGTCCAGGCCTCCTGATGCTGCAGGTGGAAGCCGGTGGCTGAGGACGTGACTCAGAAATGGCAGCCAAAATTCCATGAAATCTGTTCTCTCTGGCAGGTGGTCGAGGTACTGAAAGGGCTGGGCCTTGACAGCAGGAGAAGCTGGGCCAAAACCCGAGGGAGTCTTAGCATGGAAAAGCTGACACTTGGCCTGGAAATCAAATTCCAGGCACATGTGGCAATGTGGTTGCTGTTTTACAAGAATGCTCAGGAAAAAGTCTAAGAAGCTGCCAGGCCCAGGTCATCTGCATCCTGCCCCAGCTCTACCCAGGGTCACAGAAAGGAGAGGTTTGCTTGCCCAAACTCCTAATGCAATTGGCTGATAGACTTCATGCTGTCCCCCTCTCTGTTGTCCATACCCACTGCTACCTGGGCTTCTCTAGTGTAGGGGTTTATTTTGTGCCACAGACTCCCTTTTACAGTTAGTAAAACCCATGCACTTTTCAAAACAATGTTTTCACATACATGAAGTAAAATACATGGGAGTATATACAAACTGACTGTGTTGAAATTGTGTTATCAAAATATCTTTAAATATGAATGATAGAAATGCATATGTATGTATGTGTATTTTATTAACTCATTAAATAACAAGATTAATGGCAGAATTATGTAATTTCAAAGTACTGGTGAGTATAAAAAAACATTTCGAGATATCTGTAATAACTCCAATGTGATATGAAAGTATCTGATTTCTGTCAGTGGCCAAAGGCATGGATACTTCTAGTACCACTTGGGCTTGCTGCCTATGTCAAGATAAAGCAGGTCGAGGTTAGTAAGAACCAAAATGAGATTTGTTTTCCTCCAAGTTCATGGACCCCTAGATTAATTTTTTCTGTTTTTCTATGCAAAAATTCATCATAACTATACTGACAACCCAGTAGAACTCCTGCGCTAGTGCTGGTCTTCTGTGTTACTCATTAACAATCATGAAACACTTCTTGAACTTTCAGAACATCAAGTAATCATGAATGTCTATTTCACCATGGCATTGCTACTAGACAAAGGACAAGAAAGGTCCTGTATCATTTCGAGGCTCTTCCATGTGCTGAAAGCTCTACAAGAATTTTCTCATTTAATTCAATCTTCACAACTTTTCAAAGTAAAGATGGCCTTCTCCATCACATAGATGAGGAAAAAGAGCCTCAGAAGGCTCAGAAAGTTTATCTAAGACTGCTGCGGGTGAGCACCAGAACTGTGATTTGAACCAGAGTCCTGCTCAGCCATGTTTTCTCCTCAAGTTTACCTCATCTCCTTGGGAGAATTAGTTATTGCCTAAATTCAAGTACTATGACTTACTCCTAAGCCAATACAAAAGGTTACAGCGTAGTGGTCTGACACAGACTTCTGGGGTTCTAATCCTGGCTGTGCCATGGTTTTGTTTGTTTGTTTGTTTTGTTTTGTTTTTGTTTTTTAATGTTAGGTTACTTAATTTCCATGAGTCTCAGTTTCCTTACTGTTATATATTCTACCAGGTTTTTGTGAAGATCTCATGAGTTTAAAATGTTGGTTATAATTATTGGCAAAAGTCATGTGGAAGACATCTCATTACTTTATAACCACACCTTGTATTTTTGTACAGCTTCCTGTCTTTGGCCTTGTCCTATCAATTCTCCATAATAGAGCAAAATTGATATTCTGTAATTAAAAATTGAACTGTGTCATTGTCCTACTTAAAAATGGTTTAGTGACTCCCCATCCTTCTGAGAAACTCAGTCCTATGGCTTAAAAGGCCCATCATGATCTGGCCTGACCCTGCTTTTCTACTCACTTCACTCTCAGGATTGTCTTTTCTATTCCAAATACACTGAATTATTTGAATTTTCTGAGTTTCTCATAGTCTCTACAGCAAACACATCAGGAGGTAATGATGATTCTTCCATCTTTCCTTGCTAAAGAACCCTAAATGTATTTATCAGTCCCATAACAGATACATCTTTTGAGATAGCTGGGTCTCTCCCAAGTTGTTGGGGATACATTTTAATCATGATCAACTCATTATCTTTGAAAAATGGTGATTTAGGCCAGTCATTGACAATACTAAAATGACACTAATCTGGCAAATTTTTATTCTGACAATTAGTGTGACCGTTGACTGAGAGAAAGTATGTTGGGGGCTCTTAGGATCCAAGACAGGAACTGTATTCATATTCATGTTACTACCTCTTAAACTTGATGTACAAAGATATCATACCTGGAAATGCTATTGCCAAGTTATGAATATGAGTGAAACTGCTAACGGTTGAGAATGGCAGAAGAGAAAAACATAGATCCTTGATACTTTTCGGGAAACATTAAATTCATTCACTCTCCTTCCTTCCAGACATCTTGTTTTATAAAATAATAATTAACCTTAGTGTTTGAAGTGTACTTAGGTTTTTTTTTTTTTTTTTTTATATTTAGTACTTAGTTTGTTTTCAGTTTCTTGCTTCCAAAATCTGATATGTTCCCTTACCTATTATCGTTTGCATTTGCCTTTTCTTTGAATCATTCTAGTTGTCCTACTTGCTCTTTACCTAATCAACTCCTGCCTAGATTAATACTAAATTTCTAATCCTCTCTTATTACTGGTGACAACTATATGATTCAATCTGATAAGTCAACTAAAATTCATATTTAGTTGAGAAGTTTTGGACAACTATGATTTCCTGACTGAAAAAAAATAAGAAAAGAATAGTTCTCATGTCTCATCCTCTACCTTCTTGCTTTGAAAGTAGAATATTATTTAGATTGGTATCCATCTGGTGATCCTGAGGTGAGATGCACTCAGGCAAGACCAAGAGAATTTCAGAGACATCAATACTGACATCACTGAGCTACTGAACAATAATTAGTAACTGCCTAACTCCAGAATTCTTATTAGATTATCCTTGTTTCTTGAAGCCAGTATAGTCAGGTTTTCTCTTGCCTACAACCTAATGTATTCCTTACTGATATAAAAGTACTTCTGAAATATTTATTGAGCACTAGATTAAACACAAGGCATCAATTTTGCTGAATAATAATGAATAATCTCTCAGGAGACTTCCCCTTCAATTAAAGTAGGCTGTGGCAAGTTTGTTCTTCCATTGTAACAACTGGCAGTAGACACATTCCAAGCATTGTATTTTAAAGTCATAGCAGAGCTTTAAAAACTATGTAGAGGAGCTGCACTAAAATTTTAGAGAGTGGAGATTGCTCAGAGATGACAACCACAGTCATTTTATTTGAAATTAAAAACTCATTGGATGGGTTTAGTAAATATTGTTTATAACAAAGCAAAAGGATTAAAGGTTAGAAGTTAGGCAGTAAAAATATACCCAAACTGAAGAAAGAAAAATAGAGAATATATTGCTCAAGTGGGAAATACTCAGATATATGTAAAAATGGTGTTCCAGAATGAGAGGAGACAGAGAATGTCAGAGGTAATAGCTGAGCATTTTCCCAAACTGAAGAAAGAAATTAAGTCAGGTTCAAGAAGCTCAGCAAACCACAAGCATTATAATCACTTTTAGGCACATGGTTATCAAATTTCTAAAATTAAATGTATACAAAAAAATTCTAGAAACAGCAGAAAGAAAAGGAAGGAAAATGAGTTAAGTTTAAAGAAAGAGCAATGAATTATATCTGATTTCTCAAAGGAAATGATGGGAGCTAGAAGAAAATAGAGTAATCTCTTTGGAGCCAAATGAAAAAAGAAAAGTGTAAATGTTTTTCAAAGGTGAAGGCATAAGAAAAGTATTTTCATAAAAACAGAAGCCAAGGAGCCAGGAGGTGGCATGGAGGTTAAGGCACTGTATCTCTCATGGCTGGCTGTGCCATTAGAGTTGCAGACCCGATAGCCTGAAAATCACACTGGGCACGTGGGTATGTGTGCCCCAAACCCTAAGAGGAGACTGAAGGAGAAGGGATTGTGGTGTGATTATCCCCCCTGGGGGGGGGGTGATTTCTTACTTTCTCTCTCTCTCAGGAGTGCTGCATGCACCCTATTGAAAAAACTAGAACACACATACACACACACACACACACACAGACAAGCAACCACTATTAGCTCTTTCCTAACAGAAATGTTTGAGATACTTATTCAGGTAAAAGGCTTGACTCCAGATGAAAAGTGGAAGTCAGGAGTTGGAAAAAAAATCAGGATGTATACGTGAATAATTAAGTAAATATATACATATACACACTCACAGTGTGTATATATACATATATGTGGATATATATGTATATATTGTCTTAAAGCTGAAATCAATATCCTTTGAAGTTTCAGATATGTATACAACTAAAATATATGGCAGCAATAATGAAAAAGGAGAGAAAAAGGTAAATTGAGTTTAAAAGGCCCAAACGTATCTGGGAAGTGGTAAAAGCAAAGATTTGTATTATTCTTAAATAAGTCATATCATAAACTCTCAAGTAACCACTAAAAGAAAACAAAAGACTATATATATAACTAACAAATTAAAAGAGGAAAAATGGGATGATAGATGCATATTTGATCAGCAAATAAAGAGATAGATATAAAAAGGTAAAGTAATATAAAACATATAACCTAAATAGGAAAAAAAATCAATAAGATGATAGGTACAAGCCCAACTATATCTATAACTATATTAAATATAAATGAACTAAGTCAGCAAAATAACAAGATTGTCAGACTGGTTAGAAGCTAAAACTTTATGGTATATTGTAAGCAAGAGATGTACTTTAAATATAAAGAGCAGAAAAATTAAGACTAAAAGGATAGAAATAAATACATTATGTGAGAACTACCAGATGAAATTTTGCATAGCTATGTTTATATCAGACAATATGGACTTTAAGAGAAAAGGCACTAATGAGAATAAATAGGAACATTTTATAATGATAAGGGAATTAATATGAGTGGAAACAATCACATTGTATGTGTACCCAGTTACATGGTTCAAATTACATAAAGCAAAAAAAAAAAATCACAGAAAAAAGGATACATGGAAAAATCTATAATAGGCACTTGTAAAAATTTAGGGATATATTGTAAACCTTACCACAAGGATTAACAAAATGTTTTACCCGGACCAGCAATTAGCGTAATGGCTATGTCGCTGGATTCCCATGTAGTCGACCGTGGTTTGCGTCCTGGACCCGGTGGCTTAAAACTCACACCGGGCACGTGTGTGTGCGTGCCCAAAATCCCGAGAGGAGGATGGAGGAGAAGGGATTGTGGCATGGCCATCCCCCCTGGGAGGTGATTTCTCACTTTCTGTCTCTATGTCTCTCTCTGTCTTTCTGGCGAGCGCACGCGCCCTATAGCAAAAACCTCTCAAAAAAAAAAAGTTTTGTCAATATTTTTGGTGTTTCAGGACATCTGTATCTGTCACAAGTATGCAGCTGTGCTACTGCAGTAAAAAAACAGCCATTGACAAAACAGTGTAGCCACATTTCTATGCTGTTTATAATATAGGCAGTGACATGGATTTGGGTTATGGGCTATATTTTGCTATTACAAACTAGAAATTTGTAGCTTGTAGTGCTTGCCTTAAAACAATCACTAACACACACACACACATGCTTAATAAGCCAATGGTAGGGATCATAAAGTAGTAGAAATCATAAAGAACATTGTTTAAAGGAAGGCAGAAAAGGCCAATAGGTGATGTGGTCATTACCATGATACCATGTAGGTATCAGACTCCTACATGGCATACCATGGTTCGAGTCCCAGACCTGGCAACTTGAAAATTGCAACAGCTGCAGGTACACAAGTGCCCCAAAGCTCAGGAGGAGAATGGAGGAGAAGGGATTGTGGTATGGCCATCCTTTCAGGGCCTGATTTCTCACTTTCCTTTTCACTGTCTCTCTCCAGTGAGCATACATGTCCTGTGGCAAAAAAACTTAAAATAAAAAGGAAAAAAGGCAGAAAAAGAAGAAACATATACAGGTAACCCAAACCCCATACTGCTAGCTCATCATTAATGAAAGTGATATATTTCTTTAAATAATTATTTTATTTTGATTTTATTTATCATTATTTTTCTTTTTAACATTTGACCTGAGAGAGACAATGAAGGTGAGAAAGCAAGCTGCCAGGTTATTTATAAAACTAGGTGAGGAGATGAGAAGTCTTATTTATTGACATCCCTAAGCACCAAAATGTATGAATTAAACTTAGCCTCTTTATTTTGTCTCTCTCTTTCTTTCTTGCACACACACGTACATACACATCCTACTCACAGAAGTCTTCTTGTGTACAGAAAAGCATACTGAGAGTTTGGGAAAATGAAGAGAAAATTTTAAATCATAGCCACACAAAAACTTCAAATTGTACACTAGAGATACTTGTTTTTATAAGTCTTCTGCTTCTAGCTAGGATTGAATAGGACATATGGATCATGATCTCAAAAATGAAAAATAGTAAATAAAAAAATAACATGCAATCATTCATATATATATATATATATATATATACACACACACATATACACATACACATACGTTTGTGTGTATGTATATATGTGCGTATGCACACACACACACAAACACACACACACATGCACACATATATGATACAAATGATGACCTGCAGGCCAAATCAGGCCATGCCTATTTTCTTCATGTTGTCTTACAGCTGTTTTGTGCTTTAACAGCAGAGTTGAGTAGTTGTGACAAAAACCATATGGCCTGCAAAGCCAAAAATATTTATTATCTGGCCTTGACAGGAAAGTTTTCTGACTCCTGATATAT
Source organism: Tupaia belangeri chinensis (assembly GCF_000334495.1). Classification (NCBI taxonomy): domain Eukaryota; kingdom Metazoa; phylum Chordata; class Mammalia; order Scandentia; family Tupaiidae; genus Tupaia; species Tupaia belangeri. Next base: position 2,654,133 of record NW_006198305.1, read on the forward strand.
TTAAAGGCACCAGTGAGCTTCAGAAGTGTCGAAGACTAAAAAGAGTAAAATTTCAGAGAGAGAAGAAATACTCAGAGAAAAGTTGAGAGACCATGGCTATCCTTGGGCACATTTACCGTTCAATGCTTGGTGAAGGCTAGGGTCTGTCAGTCAACTCCAGGCTAGATCTAGGTTTGACTCAAGCAGAGCATCATGGGTAGTGAACACAAAAGTCAGCAGAGATTTAGGTAGTCCGGTGGGACAGAGGTGACAATATAGGAGATCTGAAGAGTGTTTTCCTTGAATTTCAAAGGTACATGGGGTAGAAGGTTAAAGAATAAGCTAAGACCTAGCAGAGCAAAAATTTGCATGGAGGACAAAACCCCCAGAGGGAGGGAACCTGCTAACAAATGGTGAGACTATGAAGCCCTAGATTAGTGACTCATTAGCAATGGTGATCCAAACCCTTTTACCCTGAAGAAACTTGCTCCTCAGGGATGAACACACCACATGCATGTGCACGCATGTGTACGCACTCACACAGACACTTAATAAGCTAATGGTAGAGATCATAAAATAGTTGGAATCATAAAGAAGAAAACATTACAAGTAAACAGAAAACATGAAAAACACATGTGACCAAATGCCCCTCAAACCCTACATTGCTAGCTTATATTTAATGAAAGTGATATTTTCAACTCCATTTTAATTTTCTCTTGTGTCTATTTCTCAGTTACTTCAAAAAATGGTTGATTTATTAATTCACTCACTTACCAAAATTTATGACATCATGAATGGAAATTCCTCATCATAAGCTTGGACCTCAGTAAAAGCTAGGGGACAGAGAAATAAGACCTCTAACAGTCCCTCCCTTGTGGGGATAAATGACTAGAAGGGGACAAAATAGAGGGTAGGTGTTGACAATGTTTCTGTTTTATGTTCTGGGCATATTCATTTTGTAAAAATTCATAGAATTATACACTTTGGAAGTTTTGACTTTATGTATGTTGTATTTCAATGACATTTTCCAAAAAATTAATTTTTGAGCTAACTATCCCTGACTGTTCCCCAATCCACAATGTCTACTGGCTTCCATGATAAAACAGTTTAGCTATGTCGTTTGCTTACTTAACTCCCACTAACCTATGCCTTTAAAACCTCACCTTTTCCCACAAGCTACTCACTGACTTGATTTGCTAGTGGCATTTTCTACCTTAAAAATAACTCTGGATTAGTTATTCAAATAATGTATCTTTGCCTGTCCTCAGAAGTTACAAGAATACATTGTATTCTGTATCAGTTACACTAGCAGAATACAGGGGAATAGCAGGTGGCGTAATAGTTATGTCGCTGAACTCCCATGTAGTCAACTACAGGTTGAGTCCCAAACTCGGTGGCTTAAAACTCATACCAGGCACATGTGCATGCATGTCCAAAATGCGGGATTGTGGTGTGGCCATCCCCCGGGGGGTGATTTCTCGCTTTCTGTCTCTCTCTCTATCTCTCTGGTGAGCACATGCACCCTATAGCAAAAATCTCAAAAAAAAAAAAAATCAGAATGGAAAAATACAGACGAATACAGGTAAACTTGTCCATGTCTAGAGGAGGACAAACAAGAAGATAAAGTATATGGAAATTATGTCGTATATGAAACATTTTAGAGTAATGGAGATTTTTAAACTGAAAAGTAACAGAGTTGAGTCAGAGGTGTAGTACAATCACTGCTATGAAATCTATACCATGTTCTATAGAAAGTTCTGTTTTATTCTCAGTATTTTGAAGACAATACAGAGAAAACCAGTTAGCCATTTTAGGGAAAAAATCCATTCCTGAAAAGTGGTTGTTTTATTCATTCATTTAACAAAATATATTGAATAGTGAATATATTATAGTCTCTACTGACAAGGAGCTCACAGATTAGAGCAGAAAACAGGTATTAACAATTACATAATGAGGTGAGTATTCAAATAATTTAATCACATGGTGGTGTTGGAGCTCAAAAGAGAGAGGGTTTCGTGAGGAGTAGGAAATAAGGAATTCGAAAACAGAATTCAAGAGTCTTCTTACCCCTAACCTGCTCTCCATCCTATACTTCTCATGGAAAAGAACAGCACCACTGTCTGCTCTGTTACTCAAACTGCAGCCTGAGAGCCTACCAGGACTGCACCCTCCTTTCCCTCCCTCTCACATCCAAATCCATCAGCCTCTCCATTCTATCATTTCTAGCACAAAACACTCCTCAACATAGTTCTTCATTTCCATTACTGCTGGTGAGTTTAGACTTGCATATGCCTTGCATAAATAGTTTGATCATAACCTAAATGTTCTCCTGTCTCTAGCCCTGGCCCCCTCAAAATCTGATCTCACATCGACCATACGGGTACTTTTCTAAAACAGAAGTCAGTCATATAATGTTCCGTTTTAGTCTTCCACGGGCTCATGGAGTTTAGAAAACCTCTCAGTCTGTTGCATAGGATGTGAGGTCCTTCCCTCTGTGGCTCCTGCCTTTCCATCCAGCTTATCTCAGGCCAGCTTCTCATTTGTGCATGCCCCACATTCTGATAGTCACTGACTCTAGTTACTGTGTCACTCCACTCTATTTTATACTCCCATGTCTTTATTCACCATGTTCCCTTTATCCACAACACTTGCTCAGATCATCCATCTGAGAATGCTACTCACCCTGCGTGTGTGCTTTAACATCAGCCCTATAGGTCCCCACTGACCCCCACCCTTGGAAAATGGATACCTTCTCCCCTTGTGTCTTCATGTCCTTTCTGTAGATCTCTAAGATAATTCAGGTTTTGCCTCTCTTCTTGCCAGACTATGAACTCCTGAGGAGTGCAAATAAGGTTGTGTAATATAATGATTAAGAGTGTAGATCTTGGAGTTAAGCTGTCTACATTTGAATTCTGGCTCCATTTCTTACTAGCTGCATATCTTTGGTTTCTTCATCTCGTTTGAGCCTCAGTTTCTCCATCTGCGTAATGAAGGTAACGGTACCTACCTTATGGAATTCTTGATAAAAAGGAGAAATTAACTATTCAGTATTCACCAAAGAACCTGGCACATAGTAATTGCTTAGTAAATAGCTATTTTATTATTGTAACTATTTTCTCTGCATGGGAGGGCATAATTGAGAAGATGGCTTATGGTAGATCCACCATAAACAGTGCAATTTTTCCAACTCTAAACAATATAAGAAATTTTATGTTGAAATACACAAATACGTGTACACATGTGCACATATACACATGTACACATTGGTCTGGGAGCTGGAATTTGAGAAATTTACCTGTCATAAATGTAAGTGCTAGCATAGCGATCTATTTCTGGTCCTCAAAGGTAAATTTGTCAATATCATCTAGTCTGTAAGTTTTAAAATCATCTTGTTACAGTGTTTTAGGAGGAATTCAGTGCATTAAACTGAAGAGCTGGCTATAGGTTTAAGTCAATGGTATTTATCCATAAAGCAATAGCAGGTAGGAGGAAACTTGGGCGATGAAGACCCTAACTCATGGGCAACCATTTGACTGCTATGTTTAGAAGCAAGTTTTCATATAACCTAAGTCTCATCTCTGCTCCAGTCCAAAAGTCTAAAAACTATATTTCATTGTAAGTTTTCATAATGTTAAATTTGGTTGTAAAAACCCCATGTAATACAGCCGTTGCAATGGCAGTATTCTTGGCCTGTCCTTGTCACCTCACCACACCAAGATTATCTAAGCCTAATTAGCTGGTAAGGTTTTATTTTTTGTTTTCCCTTTGATCCCTGGATTCTGAAAAAAAAATTATTTGAGGTGCAGAATGTTTCTTTCTTTATATTTCTAAGGAAGTTTTCATAACATGATGGCCAAATTATTTGAAAAATGTATCCCTATGGTGATGTCATTTTTAAGGGAAAACATACTTTAGATATGAAGTATTCCC
>NW_006198305.1:2658516-2677002 GCF_000334495.1 Tupaia belangeri chinensis
GGAATCTCCGAGATCTTACATCTGTAGTCTTAACCCCAAGAGGTTATCAAATGATAGTAGTTGATTGTAAAAGGGATGACTTCTAATGGGGTGTTGGCAGGCAGGCTGGCCAGCAGTCAGAGGTCACTGCACAAATATTTATAGAGGAAGCAAAGGCTTCATTTTTGCTTTCACTATCAGACAGCTTTTTACAAATGCACAAATAAAGACTAATGCTCAGGATTAAGATGCCTTTGTACATGAGAAAATCCAGAAATCAATAGCCCTGTTGGCAGAATATTATACTGTCAAATGCTCACTTATAATTATACAGTATGTACTGTCTACAGGTTTTCTATAATGAAAGGAAAAAAAAATCCTAAATAAATAAGCAAAACCAGGCCAAAAAGTTGGAAGAAACATACATCACCTACCCAAATAGAACATAAAAGAAGCCCTTTTAGACAATGTATAGACATTATTTACAAGGCTTCCCAGGGACATTTGTTTATCGATGATTTCAAGATGATTGCCAATATCAAACTCAGTAGAGACCTTTTTTTTTTTTTATTCCCTTCAGACCAAAGGTGTATTATGGCCAATTCTCTGATTGCAATTCATTCACAGAGTGAGATGTACATGATCATTAGTAGAGTTAGATGACAAAAGTAGAAAAGGACAAGCTGATATTTGGTTTCAGGTGATCCTCTAGCAGCTCCTTGGGGAAGTAACATGAGTGATGGCTGGAATACAGGCTTTAAAGCAGGAAAGACTCAAGCTGGAAGCCTTTCTTTGGTCCTTGTATGCTCTGCCCTGCCTGAATTCTTGAACTTCTCTCCACGTCATTTGCCTCTTCTGTAAAATGGGGACAATCCACAGGGTCATTGTGAGGATGAAATGAGATCATCACTATGAAACCTTTAGCATGCTTCTTGGCATTCAAACATTATTCCAAAATATCAGTTATTGTACTATGGAATTAGTGACAAGAGGAAAGGGTTACCTTTTATTTCATTCGGTTTGCAGAGTGCAACCTGATTTCTCTGAGAGTGTTGACAAGTCTTCTCAGGGACCAGTGTCAATGTTTTCAAGCCTCGTAGGAGAGCCAGAAGAACCCAGACACCAGAGTTCTCAGCTATAAAGTAGGAAAAAGGGCTATTACAGCCAAGAACTGCCTAACACCAAAGTCTGTGAGTCTGGCTTACAAAACAGTTTATGTTGATTCTTTGATTCATTGCTCTTGGTAATGACTACTGCAGGAAGGACAGGACCATGGCGATGGCAGCAGAAATGAGAGTTCTCGGATGAGTCACACAATAATCACATCAGACCACATAGGATTGCACACCCCTGCCAGACAGCTGATTTCTTTCATTGTGCAGATCAAAAGACTATTCATGAGGATTTATTCATCCACTTCCAGGTATCAAAGAAGAAAATACAATTAATCGATAGCAAAGCTTGTAGCTGATTGGCAGCCCATGCATCTCTGTTTCCAGCAGTGAGAAGAGAACTGTAAAATACAGATTTTATGTAGCAAACTCTTTTTATGTTCACCCAGTGGGAAAATTTATACAATTACTTTATCCATGTATATCACAATTAGGTGGCAACAATGAAAATAAATTATTGACTGAGTACTCTCTAAGTTGAGAAAAACACACATCTTTTATGTAATCAATTATTTCCTAGTTATTAAATCTGCCTGCTAATTTTATTTGGAATTGGGCACTTATACAAAGAGGCACAATGACTTGGACATGTGGTAATTATTATTTTATTTTATTTTAAAAATTCGCTATAAGGCATATGTGTTCGACGTGCTTGTCATGAAGAGAGAGAGAGAGAGAGAGAGAAAGAGAGAGACAAGAGAGAGAAAGCACCCAGAGGGGATGACATGCCACAATTCCTTCTCCATTCTTCTCTTGGGATTTTGAGCATGCATGCACACATATCACATGTATTTTTCCAGCAACCAGATCTGGGACTCTAACCATGTAGTTGGCCTCGTGGGATCTAATCATCTTAATAAGCATGCCACTTGGGTAGTCCAACATATATTATTTATTTATAAGCGTTTTTATATGCCTCAATCATTCCATAAATACATACCATACCCACACAGCATCTGCAGCACCACGAAAACTGTTCTTCTGATTTCTATTACCATAGCTTATCTTTGTCTCATATTAACCTTCATGTAAATGAAGTTATGCATCATGCACTCTGTCTCACGTTTTTCATTCCACATAGTGTTTTTGAGACCCATTCATAGTGTTTTGTGAGTCAGTCGTTCTTCCCTTTTTATTACTGAGTTGCGTTATACCACAATTTGTTTATGCATTTTCTTGTTTATGAACATTTGAGTTATTTCTAGTTTGGAACTATCGTGACTAAAGTAGAAATGAACATTCTATTACATATCTTTATGAGTATTTGTTTTCATGGATGGAATACAATTTCTGAGTGAAAGGTAGATGTGTGTTGAAGTTTATAAAACAGTTTTCCAAGATGATTGTACCATTTTTCCTTTTTTATCAATCAAGCACCCTGGTTGTTCTATATCCTCATCAACATTTGATATTATCAATGTTTTACAATTTTTTTTTACCCACTCTAGTGAAACGAAATTTTGTGATTTTAATTTGAATTTTCCTTGTGAGCACTCATATATTATCTTTTGTAAATATCTGTTCAAGTCTTTTGCCCATTTAAAAAAATATCCATTCTGGATTCCACTACTCTGTCTAATGTTTCAGCAGTTTAGATATTGCACCACTGTCTTCTGGCCTCTATGATTTCTCAACATATGAGAAGTCATATGTTGTTTTTATCGTTTCCTTACAATTTATTATTTTTTATTTCTTTTCTTTGCCTTTTTAAAAATATCTTTGATTTTCAGCTATTTTATCATGATATGCCTAGTTATCATTTTCACTGTATTTATCCTGCTTGGAGTTGCCTTTCTAGGTCAGTAGATTTCTATTTTTCATCAAATTTGGAGAATTTTCAAGTATATTTCTGCCTCCATTTTTCTCTACCCTTCCTCTGAAATTCTAATTGCACAAAAAATTTGTTTGCATGATTTATTAAGTCATTGAGTCCTTTCCCCTTTATTTTTCAATGCTTTTTCTCTCTTTGTTTTGTTTTGAATAATATCTATTTGCCTGACTTCAAGTTTACGCTTTCATTCTAATGCAGTTCTGACCTGCTAATAAGCCCATTAATAAAGGCTTGTTTTATAATATTTTACTTTTTAGTTCTCAGTTTTTCAGTTGGTTCTTTTCAAACCAAGTAGACTCATTGGCAGAACTAGTGTATTATATCATTTTTTCCCTGTAAATTTCTTAACATATCTCTTAGAATTGTTTTAAAATTGTATTTGTTAATTCCAACATCTCTGTCATTTTTTGGTCTCCTGCTATAAACTATATTTTCTCTTAAACTATAGGTCACTTTTTTTTTTTGACTTCTTATTGTAAATTGAACAACATGTTTTATAGTAGGAGCTATGCCATAGAGACTACTTACTGATTTTGTTATTTTCCTTTAGAGTGTTGAGTTTTGTTTTAGTAAATCTAAAATTATTGACCAAATGTCTTGGTCCATTATTGTGTTGCTTACAGAAATAATTGAGACTGTTTGATAAAAAGCAACAGCTCCATAAAACATCCAACTCTTTATTCACTAATTCAAAAGGCTGGATTTGGGCTGGCTCCAGGGTGCAGTTCAATGCACTACTCAAGAGAAGCACATGTTGACCACAGTTTGAAATCTGGACCCAAACAACCTGAGACATGCCAAGCAAGCAAAAACAAAAACAATAACAAAAAAAAACAACACAAACAAGCAAATAAACAAACAAACAGGGGTTTGACTCATGAGTCTAGTAGAAAGTCAAAGATGTAGGACTGGCATCAGGCTGGCCTACGTCATGGTGTAACTGACAGAATTAGAGAGGATGGTGGACGCATACAGAAAACACATGTTCTGTATTCCATGTCAGTCTTTCTCTCTCTCTCCTAGTAAACCCACCATAAGTCAGTCATGAGGACCTTGCTCTAACCACCCAATCACATATCTCCTAAAAGCTCTACCCTTCAACACAATAATGGGGTCAAATTTTTACCCTCTTAATCCCATTAAATGGCTCAACACGATTTTTTGAGGGGAGGCATAGTCAAATTATAGTAACAGATTATCTTGTTTCTATAGACACATGGTTTTAAGGCTTTATTAGGGAAGGTTTATTTTGGTTGTCTGTAGTCACATATTTTGACCGTCCACACTCTATAGCCAAAACTGAATGACCAGAGTATATAGAAACACAGAAACATATAACCATATAAATGGTTATAAGTATGAGATACAGTGTGGGAAAAGGGTGGATGAAGGAGTAGAGTTTTAGGAAGGACATTAAGGAGAAAAACAGAGGTGAGGCATTTATGGGACAAAGAATGGGTTATTATCTGTTGACGATACCATGTATAGTAGTCTCAACTGGACTGGTGAGAAATGTATACATGTTGGAATATTCACTTTGCAAGCTAAGTAACATGTGATTGAATGTATAAAAGAAATTGAAATTAAAACAAGATAAAAAGAATTATAATAATTTTTAAAAAGTTACAACCCTTAGTTCTTACTTCTAAGGTATAATTCTTAGAGGCTTTAATGGGAAACCTGGGGTGTTTACTAATTTCCACCAACTTGGTAGGACTTTAACTTCAAACTCTGAGTCCCCAGTACTTCATTTGCTGACATCTTTGCCTAGCTGCTTAGCTTCCAGCTGTGTATGCTATTCATTTTTCCTTAGAGTTCCACTCTACACATTCATAATTTGACATTGAGACAAGAATTTGAGAGAAATTTTTATGTAGACATGTGCTTCTCTGTCGATGACTCTTCTTTCCAGAAGACCTCCCTGTACCCATACTCTTCATCTCTAGCTGTGCTTGCAGCCCCAGATATAATCTACTACTTTTCAGTGTATCAAGACCAATACTTTCTGTTTGAACTTAGTTCCTTATTCCCCCAAAAAACTGGAGCATGCTCTTAGGGGGAAAGTTCGATACATGTGACTCTCACCTACTTGGATCTGTCTTTCAAAGTGTGTCTCCTTCAGTGTCTGCTTGCTTTGGAGTTCTCTCCAGTACCTGCCTTCCAAGAGATTCCCCTCCCCTACCTTCAGAATTTACAGCTCTTATTCGTAAGAGGGTTAGTCTAATACAAAGTACTCTGCCATTACCAGAACTGAAACTCTGCTAATTACCTGATATTTACTTAAAACACACATTATAAATAAATGAGAAAGCTTATTCAGAAGCTACCACTCACACGACAATTGTGGTTCCTGATTTATTTTCCAGCACGTGTCTCTATAAACATTACATAACTTCCTTTGAGTCATTTCAAACCATTAAAAATCTCACAATTCAGTGTAAACACAAACCCATTTTGAAATAGTGCAGAACCTCATTCAGTATGTCACCCCTTGATGCCCAGAGTTCAGTTTATATAGCAGGGAAACAAGAGCAATTCTCTCTCATTGACTGGGAAGCATCTACTGCCATTTTTCTCTGCAGTATCCTCTCGATCATGGAAGCCTCTCAGGCAAATAGTGCTTGCCTACAGTTTATTCTACATTTCCAGTACTCATTAAATGCCACAAAGCAGTGGAGGTCATGTTACTTGTTCTTTCCCAGAATGTTCTATTTTTCACAGAGTGACAAACTTGCCTTTTGAAATTTAGTTGGTCTATAGCTTAAGTCCATGCCAACCCAAAGATATTAAGTAGGCAAGATCTTGTTTGGAAGTGATGTTGTTGACCTCAGCTCGTTTCTGCTTCCTATCTTGGTCACCTTGGATTTTAGAATTTCACTGGTGCAGTGAGCTGTGAAATTGTCTGTTTCCATCCAGAACCCATTGTAAGCTTTTACACCTATTAATATATTTCATCCTCACAACCAGCACATTTTACAATTGACAAAATGGACACACAGTTATTTCCTCAAGATTGCAATCAAGTGTAATCATACCTAAGTGTGTTATTTCACTTGAGATCCAAAGGCCAAGCTGTGATTTGAACCCAGCCTGGGATCTTTTTTATCTGTAGAACTCTGCTGCCCCTCAAATCCTTTTAATGTCTTTACCCCATTTGTAATGTGTGGAGATTGCAAATAGTTCTTCCCAAGGCCTCTAACACTACCGCCTCTTTGATTTTTACACATTGTTTCTTAGTGTTTGGCCATTGGCCTAGACTTTACATATCTGAGAATATTTCTGTCAGTGTCATTCTTTTATTTAACTTCTGAGATGACACGAAGCCATCTTCCTTGCAAGGGTCAGCATTGGAACCCTCTTCAATGTAGTTCATGTAACAGATCCCTATTAAATGTTTCTTTTAAGCCAGGCATTACCTAGATGTTGGGGATAGAATAAGACTGCTACTGTCATTGAGAATTTCAAGGTCTATAATATATATTATAGAAAAGAAATAATATAGTTGTAGATAGACAAGTGATAAAAATTGTTGTGGACAACTGATTAAAGAGCCGAAATCACAAAGAAGGAAGCAACTAACTCTGTCCCTTACCCTACTGGGGTATTAGGGGAAGTGTCATAATGAAAGCGTTCTATAAATAAAGTGTTTAGACATGCATAGAAATGGGTTGGGAAGAGCATTTCACAGAGAGGGAACAGAATGATCAAAGGTATAAAGCAAAAATACATATGGCTTCCTAGAGGGAGATGAGCTCAATATAAATGTGTGAAGATCAGAAATAGTAGATGCTGTATAAGCAAGCAGGAGACAGACTATGACGGAGTTTAAATTTATACTGGGGACCAGCAGTTGATGTATTGGCTATGTCACTACAATCCCATGTAGCCAGCTGTGGTTCGAGACCCGGACCCAGTGGCTTAAACTCACACCAGGCACATGTGCGTGCGTGCCCAAGATCCCGAGAGGAGATGGGATAGTGGTGTGGCCATCCCCCCTTGGGGATGATTTCTTGCTTTCTGTCTCCCTGTCTCTCTCTCTCTTGTCTTTCTGGTGAGCGCACACGCCCTATAGCAATAACCTCTCCCCCAAAAAAAGTTAAAAAAATTTATGCTGAAGAATTATCACAATCCCAAATTTACAGCCTGATTTCGTTCCAATCCATCTGTGAAACCCCATCTATCCTTCACATCACACACACACACACACACACACACACACACTTGTTGCTGGCCTTTCCTTCTCTCCAAGATGTATGTGTAGTTTGACAAGAGAATCTGTATTCCTTTTGCTCTGCAGAATTTAATAATCAAGCTTATTTCAAAAATGCTTCATAATTTTGCTGTTGCTCATCTAAAATGCATTTGGTAAGAATCTTAGGGAGAGATTAAAATGGACAAAGAACTAAGAGACTCAGCGAAACATAGTTCATTATTTTTCCTTTCCCCTTTTCTTTCCCCTTCCTGTTCTCATTTTCCAAACCAGACAAACAAAACAATGGACAAACAAAAAACACACAAGAAAGCAAGAATCCTTTTAGAATGCATAATTAGGTTTATGCCCACTAACCTGCTGCTTATTCTTATTTCTTCTGGGCATGATTTATCTCCATGTTTAACTTAACCACTATGAAACAGGGAGTCAGGTTCAACCAGTTATTGTGTATGTTTGCTTGTGCTATTTATAAAGAAGCCTTCTGCCCTTTGCCACAAGTGAAGGGCTGAATTGGGCCTTTGACTTCCTACCTTTGCAGATGTGTAGCTTCAGATTAGACTGTGGTCCAGAATAAATGTTGTTATAGGCTGTCTCTTCAAGTCTCATCCTTTTTTTCCAGAAGCTAATAAATTCTGAAAGTGTTGCCATAGTGGCTACTGAAGTCAGCTTCTGAAAAAAGCCCTGGTGTGCATGACTTCTCATTTGACTGCTGTGATCACAGAGGATGGACAGGAATGAAAAGAAGATAGAAAGGGCAACTTCTGACTCATCCCACCCCGTCTCTCCTTGTTCTTTCTTGCTCTCTAATAGTGGTTTCCTTTATTTTTCTTTCTCCCTACTTCTTTTGTCTGTCCTTTCTTCTTTCTTTCTTTCTTTCTTTCTTTCTTTCTTTCTTTCTTTCTTTCTTTCTTTCGTCCCTTCCTCCCTCCTTCCCTTTCTTTCTTTCATCCTTTCTTCCTTCTTCTTTCCTCCCTTTCTTCTCTCACTCCTTCCCCTTATCTTTTGTTCTAGTCCTTTTCTATTTTTCCTTTTAAATTTCTTTCTTACATTTAAAAAGTTGATTTATTCACTTAAAAGTAGTCTAGTGCTCACAATGTGCTAAGCTCTGTAATTAAGCAAAGTTTAAAAGAATGGAGGGAAAAAAGCAAGATGGACAGAATTCTTGTCTTCAAGGAGCTTCCGGTTTGGCCCGGTGTAGCAATAAGTAAATTACTGAGAATATCAATTTGAAAGTAGATAACCACTCTATATTTATTTGTGATAGATTTGACATGATTTTAGTTATCTTTATAAGATTTCTTCAGTCTTCTAACAAATCCCATTATTTCATCCTCTCTGTATATTAATTTGATTTGTCTAGAGAACATTGTATTAGAACTGTGATTGAAAGTTTATCTTTTGGGACCAGCAGTTGGCGTAATGGATATGTCGCTGGACTCCCATGTAGTTGACCATGGTTCAAGTCCCGGACTCAGTGGCTTAAATTCACGCTGGGCGAGTGTGCATATGTGCCCACAATCCTAGGAGGAGAATAGAGGAGAAGGGATTGTGGCATGACCATCCCCCCAGGGGTTGATTTCTCGCCTTCTGTCTTTCTGTCTTTCTGGCAAACGCACTCGCCCTATAGCAAAAACCTCTTCAAAAAAAAAAAAAAAGAGAAAGATTATCTTTCAATGGTAAAATATTTCCTAAATTTAACATATTTATTTTTAATTCATGACCTATATTTCAAAAATCTATATAAGGCATTCTATAGCTGTCTTTACAAAGTTCTTTTCTTGGGACCAACAGTTGGCATAATGTAGTTGACCGCGGTTCGAGTACCAGACCGAGTGACTTAAACTCACACTGGGCACGTGTGTGTGTGTGCGTGCCCAAGATCCAGAGAGGAGAATGGAGGAGAAAAGATTGCAGCGTGGCCTTCCCCTCAGGGGGTGATTTCTCGCTTTCTGTCTCTCTGTCTCTCTCTGTCTTTCTGGCGAGTGCATGCGCCCTATAGCAAAAGCCTCTCAAAAAAAAAAAAAAAGTTATCTTCTTACTATAAAACCAATAGTGAATAGTCTTATGGTGAAATTATAGGAGATATATTTTCTCATTCTTTTAGAGTTTACTTCTCAGGATATTCGAATATAATGTACTTAAAAATAATTAAGACAACAGCATTAGAAAACTAAAAAGTAGAAAAAGAAAAGAAAATATCACTAACTTAAGACATGGTCTACATTTCTCCTTAGTTCTTGTCTGCAGGCATACACAGTTTACATGGCTGTGGTTATACAAGGTTCCATCCTGACATGAAACTATTTTTTTGTCATTATTTGATATAAAAGTTTTAAATATAGAGATCAGCAGATGGCATAATGGTTATGTTGCTGGACTCCCACATAGCCAACCATGGTTCAAGTCCTGGGCCCGATGGCTTGAAACCCATTCCAGGCACATGTGTGTACATACTCCACATCCTGAGAGGAGTCTGGAGACGAAGGGATTATGATATGGCCATCCCCCTTGGGACTGATTTCTTGCTTCCATCTGTCTCGCCAGCAAGCACATGCACCCTATAGCAAAAATCTCTCTATAAAACGTTCCAAATAACAGAGAAATATAAAAAGGAATTGTCCGCAGAGGAGAATGGAAAGGGATTGCAATATAATCATCTCCTCTGGGCAGTGATTTCTCTCTCTCTCTCTCTCTCTCTCTGCTTCTCTCTCACAAGTACACATGCTCTATGATAAAAACAAAGCAAAATAAAACAATAAGGATGAAAATCTACTTTTCTTCCATAGTTCTACTCCTTAGAGAAAGGCACTGTCACCAGTTTATTAGAATTGCTTCTGACCTTTTAATATCTATATAAACAGTTACTGTTTTTATTTATTCATTTGATGGATTTATGGCAAGGCTAGGTATTTTTCCTAGGTCCTGGGGACTCTGCGGAGAATAAGATGGGGATAGTCCATACCTTCATGGGATTTGGAATCTAGCAAGGTCAGGCATGAGGCAAAGTGTCTGTCCTTCTAGTAAGAAGGACAAATTAGTTGGTAATGTGTTTTATGGTTATGGACATTTCTCTGTGCCAACACAAGTTGAGCTACTGGATCATTTTAAATAACTTCATGGAAGTCCATAGTATGGTTATAATAATTATAATACAAAGAATACTAAACCTTATTGTGTGCCTATTACTGTGGTAATTTCTGTGCTTTACCTTACTGACAGCCACCAATAAATAGATCATATTATTTCCCCTATTTTACAGGTTAGAACAATTTTTTTATGCAAGTGAAGGGTCTTGATCAAGTTTTCACAGAGCTAAAATCCAAACTAGTGACTCCAGAGCCTATAATATTCACATTTCTGCTATGGGTATTCCCTAATTTATATATATATATATAAAGCTTATTGAGTAAGACCTAGGCTATTTCCAGTTTTCCCATTTGTAAATAAGGCAGGACTGAAGATCTAGTAGAAATCATTATGTAAACATGAATATTTCTATGATAAAATAGCTATAATTGAATTTGGGGTTCAAAAAGAATATACATAATTTTATACACCTTCTCAACCAACATTCCATGGGAGTGCATATTTTTAGCTACCATTCTCAAAGCAACAATCCTTAAATTTTCTAATAAGCTTTAAGAGACATTTATTTATTTAGAACGTAACAATTGGGGTTAACTAGACAATGAATGTAAAACTGCATTTAATAAATGTCATTTTGTTATCATCACCATCATCATCATTACAACATATAGAAAACTGCTATTCTCTGGGTCTGGCTGGTGGTATGATGGTTAAAGGCACTGGACTCCCTCATGGATGACCATGGTTCGAGTCCCAGACCTGGTGGCTTGCTTTCTCACTTTCTCTCTCTCTCTTACTCTGTCCCTCTCTAGTCAAATTCAAAATACATACATACATATATACATAAAGTTAAATAAAATCATTCTTTAAAAAAAACCAAAAATTGCTGTTCTCATTATATTCCTTATATTCTAGGGGCTGATTTTGTTGCAACTAAAACCCAGTAAATTCAGATTATAACATTTAGTGCCAGTTCTATTATCCATTGACAGTCTTCTCATTTGAAATATTTTAAAAATTCAGTTTTCTTTCTTTCTTTTTTTTTTTAGAGAGAGAGAGAGAGAGAGAGAGAGAGAGATTTTTGCTATATGGCTCTCACATCAAAGAGACAGAGAGAGGGAGAAAGACAGTGAGAAATCACCCCCCGCCTTCTGGCGGAGGAAGACCATGCTACAATCCCTTCTCTTCCAGTCTCTTCTCAGGATTTTGGGCATGCATGCACATGTGTCTGGTGTGAGTTTTAAACTACTGGGTCCAGGATTGAACCATGGTCGATGATGTGGAAGTCCAGCAACATAGCCATTATGCTATCTGCTGGTCCCAAAAGTTTAGATTTTAAGTGACAGTGCTTATCAACCATATTCCTAAGGAAGGTTACTTGAATATATATACAGTAAAATGATTGGTCCAAGTGTAGATTAATTGAGATTGCCCTTTTCAAAGCTGTGAAGCTTTCTGCCTGTCTTTCTGATTACTGCCTCTGAGTTTTGTCCCTTTCTTATTGCAACCAGGAGGGAATTTTGTTAACTCCAGCTTGAAATCAGTCATTGGTAGCTGTAATGGAAGCTGCAAAACTTCCATGTAAAACTAATGAACATCTGTTAAGTCTGCAAAGCTAAGAAATCACACCTGTTTACCCATCCCATGATCTCTATTGTACAAGCTACATAAACTATGAAATGGGGTGTAGGGATTCTTTTATCACATATATACAGCCTAGTCGGTTATTATCACCTGGATAGCATCCAACCAATGTTCATCCTTTTGAAACTTTTACATGGAGAAATGTAAATTTAGTTCCCTGTTTGGTATGTTACTTCTTTAACGAATCTTTAACATTTTTTTAAAAAAATCTATTTAAAATTGTATTATTTGGTGGTTTTAAATTAGTCTTTCCTTGAGATTGAAGACATAGCATTAACTTTCAAACTTCCAATTTCTCTTTTATGAAAAAGGATAATATGATCAATGGTTTCCCTGCTAATATGGCTAAAATAGAGATAATAAGTATAGGAAGCATTTGTGCAATGAGAAGATGGCTTTGGAGAAATGGAAATCTACTTTTGGGAGAAATATTTTTTCTCTAGAACAGAAATAAGAGGCTTAGAGCTTATAGCCCAAAGGAGGAGAGACTGTAGGGAGAAGGAATCTGTCTTTTTGCTGTTCTGAGTGACCCTCTCTGACTTCTCTTTTCTCTCCTCCTGTAGCCTCGACTCAGTTATTTCACTATACATTTCACTTCTCAACAAGTTATGTTGGTGTTATGTAGAGACAACCTTAATTAAAGTTTGCATGTGGTGAGTGAGAAAGTAAAGGACGTTTAAATTTACTGAGTCAGGTTCTGTTAAAAAAAAAATAAAAAAAAATAAAACAGTGACAGAATGACACAAGGAAAAGAGGGAGGTGCAAAAAGCCATTTGGTTTGAGCTCCGTTAATTCAGGCCAGGGAAGAGGTAATGCTGAGGCCTGAGGGGGTGAGTTAAGGACAGGCTTTCTGCCTTAACTCTCAACGTACTTGGTTTTATTAGTTTAGGCCAGGCGGCTGCTAACATTATTTTAGTATCTATTTTGTGAGTGATTATGTTGTATGCATGGGCAGGAGGTCAGGCAGGTTAAGCCTCTCTGCTCCAGACCATCTCTGCATGAGCCTTTCGCCTTTAGATCTCGCTGAAACTTGCCACCTGTAAAAGCAGACAACCTAATGGGAAAAAGAGCAGCACTTAAAATGCTGTTTTTTCTCCACCACTCTCTAGTGTAAAGAACGTTGTAAAAATATTTCAAACTGGATTTTTTGTTTTGGTTGCATTAACTCTTTGTTTGACCATCGTCACTATTTTTCCCACAAAATTTACTTTCAGTAACCAGAGATGTTTTGGAGAAACTGAATATTATGTCTGCAAATAGAGAGAAGCAGTCAGAGAGACCCAAAGGGAGGCTTGTTAATACTCTGATTGCTTAAACTCATCTGTCCTATCACACACAATGACCACAGTTTTGGAAAGTTAACAAACCAGTCTAGTTTTTAGGGACTCTCTTTCACTTGTGCTTGAATGAAACATCCATAAAACATGGACCAGCTCCAAGCACAATGTTTTTGATAGCCAACACCCAGAAGAAGAAGGGATGTGGTCTAGATCTTAATCCTAATGTCTTGCCCAACTGCTTGTATGACCTTGGTCTCATCCTTATGCCTCAGTTTAACTTCAGGAGCCTATTTGTCTCACTGTTTGGGAGATCGAACTCATTTATTCAGTATTGGGTTATGAGGTAAAAATCATGGGTCTGCGATGGAGTAAGGGGCAGTAGTATAGATGAAGCCATTCTTTCTACTTTCCAAACCTTGGTTTTGCCCAGCAAAAGACTTCATTGTATCCAGCAGAAACTCAGGTCTGGAACAGAACAGCAGAGCAGGGATACACAATTAAGAAAAAAAAAAAAAAGCTATTTATTATACTTCTCTTTAGGTCAGATCTGGGCCTTAATACTCTGAAACTCCTCCAGCCTTCTTTTGACTCCTCTGGAATGTTTGTCCCTTTACTTACTCAACAAATATTTGCGGAACACCTGTTCTGCCTGGGCCCTGTGTTGAAGTGTCCTAGGATCCAACCCCAAGTCCCCAGTATGTTCACTAAATGAATAAATAAAGATGCAGTGTGTCAGATGGTAAGTACTGTGAAAGAAAGCTTAATGGGATAAGGGGCAGAGAAAATCTGTCAACTCTAATGAGGTGACAATGAGCACAGACTTGGATTAAGTGGATGTCTGCACCATGCAGATATCTGAGGATGAGCATTCAGAGCAGAGAATATAATGAGCATAAAGGCCTTGAGTGGAAGTGTCTGGAATGTTCACTGACAGCAAGGACCCTGTGTGGTAAAGAGAGAGTAGGACAGTGGTAAAGATAAGGTTAGGAAGATAATCAGGTGCCAGCTCATATGGGATCCATGGTACAAATGAAGCAGTTAGGGTTTTACTTTGAGTGTAAAAGGAGTAACCAACAGGCACCATGATCTAACTTTGTCTGAAAAAGAACCACCTGACACTCTGTAGAGAGTGGACTGGAGAGGGTCAAGAGTGGAAACAGTGCAACAAGGTCAGAGTCTATTTCAGGGCTAGGCAAGTGTGAGCTGTGAAGGGGCAGTAGTATAGATGAAGCCATTCTTTCTACTTTCCAAACCTTGGTTTTGCCCAGCAAAAGACTTCATTGTATCCAGCAGAAACTCAGGTCTGGAACAGAACAGCAGAGCAGGGATACACAATTAAGAAAAAAAAAAAAAGCTATTTATTATACTTCTCTTTAGGTCAGATCTGGGCCTTAATACTCTGAAACTCCTCCAGCCTTCTTTTGACTCCTCTGGAATGTTTGTCCCTTTACTTACTCAACAAATATTTGCGGAACACCTGTTCTGCCTGGGCCCTGTGTTGAAGTGTCCTAGGATCCAACCCCAAGTCCCCAGTATGTTCACTAAATGAATAAATAAAGATGCAGTGTGTCAGATGGTAAGTACTGTGAAAGAAAGCTTAATGGGATAAGGGGCAGAGAAAATCTGTCAACTCTAATGAGGTGACAATGAGCACAGACTTGGATTAAGTGGATGTCTGCACCATGCAGATATCTGAGGATGAGCATTCAGAGCAGAGAATATAATGAGCATAAAGGCCTTGAGTGGAAGTGTCTGGAATGTTCACTGACAGCAAGGACCCTGTGTGGTAAAGAGAGAGTAGGACAGTGGTAAAGATAAGGTTAGGAAGATAATCAGGTGCCAGCTCATATGGGATCCATGGTACAAATGAAGCAGTTAGGGTTTTACTTTGAGTGTAAAAGGAGTAACCAACAGGCACCATGATCTAACTTTGTCTGAAAAAGAACCACCTGACACTCTGTAGAGAGTGGACTGGAGAGGGTCAAGAGTGGAAACAGTGCAACAAGGTCAGAGTCTATTTCAGGGCTAGGCAAGTGTGAGCTGTGACACAGATTAGGGTATTACCACATGTGGGGAAGAATGGTCTGACTTAGAATGCCTCTCAGATAGAGAAGTGAAAAGATTGAGGGTAGTATGGGGTATGAGGAAGAGAAGTTACAAATAATACTTGAACCAGTAGGTGCCACTACAGGAAAAAAAAAATCCTATAAGAAAAATTGTGGAGGGTAGCTATCTTGGTGGCTCCAGAGGCTCATGAGAAAATCCCAAAATGTGTTTCTAGTGTAACTTAAAGAGAATTATCTGGAAAGCAGAGTTCCTGAAAAGTAATTAATAAAAGATAAAGAACTGGGGCCAGTAGGTGGCATAGTGGTTAAGGCATTGGACTCCCAAGTGGTTTACTGTGGTTTAAGTCCTGAACCAAGCAACTTAAGACTCATGCCAGGCGTGTGTGCATGTGTGCCCAAAATCCCGAGAGTAAAATGGAGGGGAAGGGATTGTGACATGGCTATGCCCCCGGGGATTATTTCTTGCTTTCTCTCTGTTTCTCCAGTGAGCACACATACTCTATAGCAATAAATAAATAAACAATAAAAAATAAAGAGTAAGGATGATCTCATATGAGCCAGAGGTGAAATGGCCTGTTTTATAGGGAAGAAGCAACATTCAGGCTGTCACTCTTTGGTAGGACAATATAACTATGAGGCTCCCTTTATTGATGGCTATACTCCAATGGCTACTGGGTCTAGATAAAAGGGAACCTTTACTTAGGATCCTGAGTGTTTGGGTCTCTAGATGCTGTTCTAACATCAGCTTGGTCAAAGGTAAGACAGACTGATTTGGCCAAGACCATAATCTGAAGGGCTTGCCTCCTATCCTCTGTCCCATCCTCTACCACAGTAACCCTGACTGTTCCCTCCCTAGAAAAGTAGAAATGAATACTGGGAGGTCTGACCTTGTAGCAACAAGGAGAGAAAGGAGTAGAAAAGTCCAGAATAGGCAGGACTCCGACTCTGGCAAGTCCCTAGTAGGTAAGTGTCCAGGCAGAGAGATCTGGGAGAGCAGAGAGCTAGGACAACAGGTATGAAGGGTCCCCTGGGACAGGACTAGGGTAGAATGTTAAAAGATATCTATTTCTTTAGGTCTTCCTTCCTTCTCTTTTCCTTTCTTTTGTTCCCTTCCCTTTTCTTCCTTCTTTTTCTTTTCCTCTTTCTCCTTCTTTTCCTTGCCTTTAGGCATTCAAGTCTTTAGCAAACATTTATTCAATGCCTGCTGAGTACCAGCCACTGTGCTAGGTCTTGAGGATACCTAGGGAAAAAAAAAGGCTAGCAAAAAAAAATCCTGAAGCTGATAATTTAGTGAGGGTAGAGGAAATTCCCAGATTTCCTCTTGGGTTGATGGAAGTGATGAAAGAAGTAGGGGTATGAGCCACAGAGGTTACCTGACCACACACAAATCTGTAGTCTGTTTTTGTGTAAAATGTGAACCCACCCTGCTCTAGGTTTCCTTTGCTCCCTTATGTCTCTGTTCAGTGAGTGGCAGGGTTTCCTTTCTTGTAGATTTTTTTCAGTCTTACCATGTACACCATTCTAATGCTCCATTTTCCCAAAAGAAGTTGATTTGTTATAGGAAAGGACATTATTATTGGCTTGATGCTTACAAAAAAATCTTCAGCTTGTGTTTGTTAAACAAAGTAGTTTTTCTTTTGCTTTGTTTTTAGGTCTTTGCCTTAGGATGTGTGTGCTTGTCAGTGAGAGAGAAAGTGTGAAATCACCACTCCCCCCCCCCCGGGGGGGTGGGGTGGGGATGGCCACACCATAATCCTCTCTCTTCCATTCTCCTTCTGGGATTTTGGGCACACACACACACATGCACCAGGCATGATTTTCAGTCTACCAGGTCTGAGACTTGATCCATAGTCAGCCATGTGAGTCTAGCACCCTAGTTCTCACACCACCTACTGGCCTCTAAAGGAAGTATTTTTATTGATCTATTAGGCAGAAAAACACAATGATCAGTGATTAAGAAAAACAGATTCTAAAATCAAGAAATCAATGGGTTGAACTTAAGTTCTGGCATCTAATAGCTATATGGCTTTGGACAATTTACTTAGATTTTCTTTTTCTCTTTCTTTCTTTTTTTTTGGAGAGGTTTTTGCTAAAGGTTGCGTACGCTCGCCAGAGAGACAGAGAGAAACAGAGAGACAGAAAGCGAGAAATCACCTCTCAGGGGGGATGGCCACATCACAATCCCTTCTCCTCCATTCTCTTCTCGGGATCTTGGGCATGCACGCACATGTGCCCAGCATGAGTTTAAGCCACCAGGTCCGGGACTTGAACCGTGGTCGACTACATGGGAGTCCAGTGACATAGCCATTATGCTAACTGCTGGTCCCAAGATTTTCTGAGTCTCAATATCCTTATCTGTAAAATGGAAATAATAATGGTCTCTAACTCATAAGTTTGTCATAGATGTTAAACAGGATGATGTAGACAAAGCATGTGGTGCATAGTTGACACTCAAATGCCATTTCCACAAATGTAGTGTTTTTTTCCCAGGGTTTGTCTATACCTCTGTGTCTGTTTCCTTTCCAGGGATTCAATCAGGAAGAGTATATTTGGGAACATTGTGATCATGCCTACCTTCTGAAATGAAACCCAGCAGACATTAAAAGTAAGTTATATTCTGGGGAATAGAGTCACTTAAGAACAGAGTTCTTCCAAAAATTCCACTGTAAGCTTAAAAAAAGTTTTACATTATACATTTTGGTACATAGGGCCAAAAAATGCTTTAATAGATTAGCAATGTTAGGTGGGTTTCTTACCATGTGCCTATTCTAACTGGTTGATAGCAGCTGTGAAGAAAGTTGTGATGAAAGCCTGTGAGGGGTCATGCTTGATCCATGATAAAGGGTGCAGTGACTTGTTAGCACTAATTTTCCCATATGGGTATTGGTGTGGGGAATGCTGGCATGGATGTTCTGGAGTCCTTTCCTAGTGTACAGTATGGTAACCAGGGGACATTTCTAGTTTTAGTGATGCTTAAGGTAAAAGTATCTACTTAAACTCTTATTAGGTTTTATTCGTTCATTCTCTCATTACTCTATCCGTTTTTGCTCAGTCCTATCCCTTGAACAGAAAATACTTTGGAATCTGAGTTCCACTGCAAGTTAGAATGAATTAAACCCAGGAAAGCATATTAGTATATTTATATGTAGATTTGTGACATGTACAAATGGGGCAAAGCAGCCATAAAAGATGGCTACTCTGGGAACCAGCAGCT
>NW_006198305.1:2678406-2700072 GCF_000334495.1 Tupaia belangeri chinensis
TGGAAGTCCAGCAACATAGCCATTATGCTATCTGCTGGTCCCAAAAGTTTAGATTTTAAGTGACAGTGCTTATCAACCATATTCCTAAGGAAGGTTACTTGAATATATATACAGTAAAATGATTGGTCCAAGTGTAGATTAATTGAGATTGCCCTTTTCAAAGCTGTGAAGCTTTCTGCCTGTCTTTCTGATTACTGCCTCTGAGTTTTGTCCCTTTCTTATTGCAACCAGGAGGGAATTTTGTTAACTCCAGCTTGAAATCAGTCATTGGTAGCTGTAATGGAAGCTGCAAAACTTCCATGTAAAACTAATGAACATCTGTTAAGTCTGCAAAGCTAAGAAATCACACCTGTTTACCCATCCCATGATCTCTATTGTACAAGCTACATAAACTATGAAATGGGGTGTAGGGATTCTTTTATCACATATATACAGCCTAGTCGGTTATTATCACCTGGATAGCATCCAACCAATGTTCATCCTTTTGAAACTTTTACATGGAGAAATGTAAATTTAGTTCCCTGTTTGGTATGTTACTTCTTTAACGAATCTTTAACATTTTTTTAAAAAAATCTATTTAAAATTGTATTATTTGGTGGTTTTAAATTAGTCTTTCCTTGAGATTGAAGACATAGCATTAACTTTCAAACTTCCAATTTCTCTTTTATGAAAAAGGATAATATGATCAATGGTTTCCCTGCTAATATGGCTAAAATAGAGATAATAAGTATAGGAAGCATTTGTGCAATGAGAAGATGGCTTTGGAGAAATGGAAATCTACTTTTGGGAGAAATATTTTTTCTCTAGAACAGAAATAAGAGGCTTAGAGCTTATAGCCCAAAGGAGGAGAGACTGTAGGGAGAAGGAATCTGTCTTTTTGCTGTTCTGAGTGACCCTCTCTGACTTCTCTTTTCTCTCCTCCTGTAGCCTCGACTCAGTTATTTCACTATACATTTCACTTCTCAACAAGTTATGTTGGTGTTATGTAGAGACAACCTTAATTAAAGTTTGCATGTGGTGAGTGAGAAAGTAAAGGACGTTTAAATTTACTGAGTCAGGTTCTGTTAAAAAAAAAATAAAAAAAAATAAAACAGTGACAGAATGACACAAGGAAAAGAGGGAGGTGCAAAAAGCCATTTGGTTTGAACTCCGTTAATTCAGGCCAGGGAAGAGGTAATGCTGAGGCCTGAGGGGGTGAGTTAAGGACAGGCTTTCTGCCTTAACTCTCAACGTACTTGGTTTTATTAGTTTAGGCCAGGCGGCTGCTAACATTATTTTAGTATCTATTTTGTGAGTGATTATGTTGTATGCATGGGCAGGAGGTCAGGCAGGTTAAGCCTCTCTGCTCCAGACCATCTCTGCATGAGCCTTTCGCCTTTAGATCTCGCTGAAACTTGCCACCTGTAAAAGCAGACAACCTAATGGGAAAAAGAGCAGCACTTAAAATGCTGTTTTTTCTCCACCACTCTCTAGTGTAAAGAACGTTGTAAAAATATTTCAAACTGGATTTTTTGTTTTGGTTGCATTAACTCTTTGTTTGACCATCGTCACTATTTTTCCCACAAAATTTACTTTCAGTAACCAGAGATGTTTTGGAGAAACTGAATATTATGTCTGCAAATAGAGAGAAGCAGTCAGAGAGACCCAAAGGGAGGCTTGTTAATACTCTGATTGCTTAAACTCATCTGTCCTATCACACACAATGACCACAGTTTTGGAAAGTTAACAAACCAGTCTAGTTTTTAGGGACTCTCTTTCACTTGTGCTTGAATGAAACATCCATAAAACATGGACCAGCTCCAAGCACAATGTTTTTGATAGCCAACACCCAGAAGAAGAAGGGATGTGGTCTAGATCTTAATCCTAATGTCTTGCCCAACTGCTTGTATGACCTTGGTCTCATCCTTATGCCTCAGTTTAACTTCAGGAGCCTATTTGTCTCACTGTTTGGGAGATCGAACTCATTTATTCAGTATTGGGTTATGAGGTAAAAATCATGGGTCTGCGATGGAGTAAGGGGCAGTAGTATAGATGAAGCCATTCTTTCTACTTTCCAAACCTTGGTTTTGCCCAGCAAAAGACTTCATTGTATCCAGCAGAAACTCAGGTCTGGAACAGAACAGCAGAGCAGGGATACACAATTAAGAAAAAAAAAAAAAAAGCTATTTATTATACTTCTCTTTAGGTCAGATCTGGGCCTTAATACTCTGAAACTCCTCCAGCCTTCTTTTGACTCCTCTGGAATGTTTGTCCCTTTACTTACTCAACAAATATTTGCGGAACACCTGTTCTGCCTGGGCCCTGTGTTGAAGTGTCCTAGGATCCAACCCCAAGTCCCCAGTATGTTCACTAAATGAATAAATAAAGATGCAGTGTGTCAGATGGTAAGTACTGTGAAAGAAAGCTTAATGGGATAAGGGGCAGAGAAAATCTGTCAACTCTAATGAGGTGACAATGAGCACAGACTTGGATTAAGTGGATGTCTGCACCATGCAGATATCTGAGGATGAGCATTCAGAGCAGAGAATATAATGAGCATAAAGGCCTTGAGTGGAAGTGTCTGGAATGTTCACTGACAGCAAGGACCCTGTGTGGTAAAGAGAGAGTAGGACAGTGGTAAAGATAAGGTTAGGAAGATAATCAGGTGCCAGCTCATATGGGATCCATGGTACAAATGAAGCAGTTAGGGTTTTACTTTGAGTGTAAAAGGAGTAACCAACAGGCACCATGATCTAACTTTGTCTGAAAAAGAACCACCTGACACTCTGTAGAGAGTGGACTGGAGAGGGTCAAGAGTGGAAACAGTGCAACAAGGTCAGAGTCTATTTCAGGGCTAGGCAAGTGTGAGCTGTGACACAGATTAGGGTATTACCACATGTGGGGAAGAATGGTCTGACTTAGAATGCCTCTCAGATAGAGAAGTGAAAAGATTGAGGGTAGTATGGGGTATGAGGAAGAGAAGTTACAAATAATACTTGAACCAGTAGGTGCCACTACAGGAAAAAAAAAATCCTATAAGAAAAATTGTGGAGGGTAGCTATCTTGGTGGCTCCAGAGGCTCATGAGAAAATCCCAAAATGTGTTTCTAGTGTAACTTAAAGAGAATTATCTGGAAAGCAGAGTTCCTGAAAAGTAATTAATAAAAGATAAAGAACTGGGGCCAGTAGGTGGCATAGTGGTTAAGGCATTGGACTCCCAAGTGGTTTACTGTGGTTTAAGTCCTGAACCAAGCAACTTAAGACTCATGCCAGGCGTGTGTGCATGTGTGCCCAAAATCCCGAGAGTAAAATGGAGGGGAAGGGATTGTGACATGGCTATGCCCCCGGGGATTATTTCTTGCTTTCTCTCTGTTTCTCCAGTGAGCACACATACTCTATAGCAATAAATAAATAAACAATAAAAAATAAAGAGTAAGGATGATCTCATATGAGCCAGAGGTGAAATGGCCTGTTTTATAGGGAAGAAGCAACATTCAGGCTGTCACTCTTTGGTAGGACAATATAACTATGAGGCTCCCTTTATTGATGGCTATACTCCAATGGCTACTGGGTCTAGATAAAAGGGAACCTTTACTTAGGATCCTGAGTGTTTGGGTCTCTAGATGCTGTTCTAACATCAGCTTGGTCAAAGGTAAGACAGACTGATTTGGCCAAGACCATAATCTGAAGGGCTTGCCTCCTATCCTCTGTCCCATCCTCTACCACAGTAACCCTGACTGTTCCCTCCCTAGAAAAGTAGAAATGAATACTGGGAGGTCTGACCTTGTAGCAACAAGGAGAGAAAGGAGTAGAAAAGTCCAGAATAGGCAGGACTCCGACTCTGGCAAGTCCCTAGTAGGTAAGTGTCCAGGCAGAGAGATCTGGGAGAGCAGAGAGCTAGGACAACAGGTATGAAGGGTCCCCTGGGACAGGACTAGGGTAGAATGTTAAAAGATATCTATTTCTTTAGGTCTTCCTTCCTTCTCTTTTCCTTTCTTTTGTTCCCTTCCCTTTTCTTCCTTCTTTTTCTTTTCCTCTTTCTCCTTCTTTTCCTTGCCTTTAGGCATTCAAGTCTTTAGCAAACATTTATTCAATGCCTGCTGAGTACCAGCCACTGTGCTAGGTCTTGAGGATACCTAGGGAAAAAAAAAGGCTAGCAAAAAAAAATCCTGAAGCTGATAATTTAGTGGGGGGAGCTAGCAAAAAAAAATCCTGAAGCTGATAATTTAGTGAGGGTAGAGGAAATTCCCAGATTTCCTCTTGGGTTGATGGAAGTGATGAAAGAAGTAGGGGTATGAGCCACAGAGGTTACCTGACCACACACAAATCTGTAGTCTGTTTTTGTGTAAAATGTGAACCCACCCTGCTCTAGGTTTCCTTTGCTCCCTTATGTCTCTGTTCAGTGAGTGGCAGGGTTTCCTTTCTTGTAGATTTTTTTCAGTCTTACCATGTACACCATTCTAATGCTCCATTTTCCCAAAAGAAGTTGATTTGTTATAGGAAAGGACATTATTATTGGCTTGATGCTTACAAAAAAATCTTCAGCTTGTGTTTGTTAAACAAAGTAGTTTTTCTTTTGCTTTGTTTTTAGGTCTTTGCCTTAGGATGTGTGTGCTTGTCAGTGAGAGAGAAAGTGTGAAATCACCACTCCCCCCCCCCCGGGGGGGTGGGGTGGGGATGGCCACACCATAATCCTCTCTCTTCCATTCTCCTTCTGGGATTTTGGGCACACACACACACATGCACCAGGCATGATTTTCAGTCTACCAGGTCTGAGACTTGATCCATAGTCAGCCATGTGAGTCTAGCACCCTAGTTCTCACACCACCTACTGGCCTCTAAAGGAAGTATTTTTATTGATCTATTAGGCAGAAAAACACAATGATCAGTGATTAAGAAAAACAGATTCTAAAATCAAGAAATCAATGGGTTGAACTTAAGTTCTGGCATCTAATAGCTATATGGCTTTGGACAATTTACTTAGATTTTCTTTTTCTCTTTCTTTCTTTTTTTTTGGAGAGGTTTTTGCTAAAGGTTGCGTACGCTCGCCAGAGAGACAGAGAGAAACAGAGAGACAGAAAGCGAGAAATCACCTCTCAGGGGGGATGGCCACATCACAATCCCTTCTCCTCCATTCTCTTCTCGGGATCTTGGGCATGCACGCACATGTGCCCAGCATGAGTTTAAGCCACCAGGTCCGGGACTTGAACCGTGGTCGACTACATGGGAGTCCAGTGACATAGCCATTATGCTAACTGCTGGTCCCAAGATTTTCTGAGTCTCAATATCCTTATCTGTAAAATGGAAATAATAATGGTCTCTAACTCATAAGTTTGTCATAGATGTTAAACAGGATGATGTAGACAAAGCATGTGGTGCATAGTTGACACTCAAATGCCATTTCCACAAATGTAGTGTTTTTTTCCCAGGGTTTGTCTATACCTCTGTGTCTGTTTCCTTTCCAGGGATTCAATCAGGAAGAGTATATTTGGGAACATTGTGATCATGCCTACCTTCTGAAATGAAACCCAGCAGACATTAAAAGTAAGTTATATTCTGGGGAATAGAGTCACTTAAGAACAGAGTTCTTCCAAAAATTCCACTGTAAGCTTAAAAAAAGTTTTACATTATACATTTTGGTACATAGGGCCAAAAAATGCTTTAATAGTTTTGCTAAAGGTTGCGTACGCTCGCCAGAGAGACAGAGAGAAACAGAGAGACAGAAAGCGAGAAATCACCTCTCAGGGGGGATGGCCACATCACAATCCCTTCTCCTCCATTCTCTTCTCGGGATCTTGGGCATGCACGCACATGTGCCCAGCATGAGTTTAAGCCACCAGGTCCGGGACTTGAACCGTGGTCGACTACATGGGAGTCCAGTGACATAGCCATTATGCTAACTGCTGGTCCCAAGATTTTCTGAGTCTCAATATCCTTATCTGTAAAATGGAAATAATAATGGTCTCTAACTCATAAGTTTGTCATAGATGTTAAACAGGATGATGTAGACAAAGCATGTGGTGCATAGTTGACACTCAAATGCCATTTCCACAAATGTAGTGTTTTTTTCCCAGGGTTTGTCTATACCTCTGTGTCTGTTTCCTTTCCAGGGATTCAATCAGGAAGAGTATATTTGGGAACATTGTGATCATGCCTACCTTCTGAAATGAAACCCAGCAGACATTAAAAGTAAGTTATATTCTGGGGAATAGAGTCACTTAAGAACAGAGTTCTTCCAAAAATTCCACTGTAAGCTTAAAAAAAGTTTTACATTATACATTTTGGTACATAGGGCCAAAAAATGCTTTAATAGATTAGCAATGTTAGGTGGGTTTCTTACCATGTGCCTATTCTAACTGGTTGATAGCAGCTGTGAAGAAAGTTGTGATGAAAGCCTGTGAGGGGTCATGCTTGATCCATGATAAAGGGTGCAGTGACTTGTTAGCACTAATTTTCCCATATGGGTATTGGTGTGGGGAATGCTGGCATGGATGTTCTGGAGTCCTTTCCTAGTGTACAGTATGGTAACCAGGGGACATTTCTAGTTTTAGTGATGCTTAAGGTAAAAGTATCTACTTAAACTCTTATTAGGTTTTATTCGTTCATTCTCTCATTACTCTATCCGTTTTTGCTCAGTCCTATCCCTTGAACAGAAAATACTTTGGAATCTGAGTTCCACTGCAAGTTAGAATGAATTAAACCCAGGAAAGCATATTAGTATATTTATATGTAGATTTGTGACATGTACAAATGGGGCAAAGCAGCCATAAAAGATGGCTACTCTGGGAACCAGCAGTTAGCGTAATGGCTATGTCGCTGGATTCCCACGTAGTCGACCGCGGTTCGTGTCCCGGACCCGGTGGCTTAAAACTCACGCCGGGCGCGTGTGCGTGCGTGCCCAAGATCCCGAGAGGAGAATGGAGGAGAAGGGATTGCGGCGTGACCATCCCCCCTGGGGGGTGATTTCTCGCTTTCTGTCTCTATGTCTCTCTCTGTCTGTCTGGCGAACGCACGCGCCCTACAGTGAAAATCTCTCTCAAAAAAAAAAAAAAAAAAAGATGGCTACTCTGAAGGAAAGTGTCTGGTGGAGAGAAACCTGGGGTGGAAAAGGATAAGTATTTAAATGATGAAAAAAAAAAAATAAAAACTGTTAGGTCTGGAGGATGGAAAACAGAGAATAAGCTCAGATTTACAAGAAAAGATTGTTAGAAAAGAAATACAAGCTCAGATTGTTAGAAAAGAAACTGAAATAATTAGAGAGAGTAATAGTAAACAAAAAGCTCCTGTTAAGAAATATCATCCAGCCTCCAGTAGTTTTTACCATAGAGCAGGTGCGACCACGCTCAAGGAAACATCATATATTGAAAGAGAAAATAAATAATTTGAATTTCCAAGTAAAAGAATATTATTTTTTTAAATTACTAATTTTAGTGTTGGTTAGTACAAAAATCATGATCTTTTTTTCTTTCTTTATTTTAAGAGAGATTTTTGCTATAGGGCATGTGTGCTCATCAGAGAGAGAGAGACAGAGTGACAGAAAGTAAGAAATCATTCCTCCATGGGGAATGGCCACACTGCAGTCCCTTCTCCTCTATTCTCCTCTCAGGATCTTGGGCACACAAGCACATGTACCCAACATGGGCGCTACTGGGCCCAGGACTCAAACCATAGTGGACTTCATAGGAGTCCAGCGATGTAACCATTACTCATCCGCTGGTCCCTCTTCTTTATTTTTTTAAGTGAAAAAGTCACACCTTGATAGTACATATCCCATTAAATGAATCAAAGTTGGGATATTAAATCACTTGAGCAGGTATATGACGCTTCATAAATAAACACATCTTTACAAAAGAAAGAATTCATAGCAAATGTCAAATAAAGACTAAAAAGGAAAAAAAGGAAAAAGAAAAGGATGGTGCCGGACTGCCATGCACTTTAGTGCTTCCTTACAGCAACAACTGCCCACATTTACCTCTTTGTCCCTTACAGTAAGCCAGTCAAATTAATGTTATAATCTCCATTGACTGATACGCACCTTATTTGTACTGCAAAAAGCAATGTTGTACACTGTAAAGATATATAGTAATTAAACGTAAATTTTAAAAATTTTTAAAAAGAACTTAAAAAGGGTAAAGGCTTGAAAGTAAGGTCGAGAGCCAGCATTTAAACATCAGCTTGGCTCTGAAACTCATGCAGTTTTAGCTCTAATGACCACTTACCACCCCTTCAATCTGAATCTCTAAAGCCGAGAAAGATGACCCCTGGTGGCACTCCCTTTGGACAACCAAGATGATTATCATTTAGGACCATATTCCATCATTCAGCCTCTCCTCATGCAGCCAACCATTTTTACTGGCATGAAACAAATTACCATGGTCAACTAGAATAAAAATGTGTTACCATATTTTTCGACTCTTGGAAAAAGTAAGCATGCTTTATCTGCAACTTTGTTGAAAGAATTTCTGTACAATGCAACCATATTCCTTAGTTTTCCCTGTCTCTGGGTTTTCACATTGGGAATACAAGATAACGTCTTCAAAACTAACAGGAGCAAAGAACTTTCTAGGCTGTTGAAATATGCTCATATTCAATCCATCCATTCAGCCGCTCATGGAGGAATTTATTTCTTGGTATATCTGGCTTTTCTCTGCCGTTGAAAAATTGAGTCAACTTTCAGCTTTATTGATATTTTATATTCTCAAATTTTGCTAGATCTGCAGGTTTATAAAAGTACAGTACAATATCTTTTTTTAACCCTGTAATTTATACATTTATATGCGTTTTTATCTTCAGTACCAAGCCAACAGTTCTTTTGTATGTAAAAACATAGCTCAGTAAAATACAGTAACACCTATATGGAGAATTAAAAAGAACATTTGTTGATTTGGGAACATAGGGACTGGTAAACATTTTTATATATAGTTATAATAATGTTCAACTTTTTGTAAGTAACCCCTCCCCACCTTGATTTCACAGTGGCTTTGGAAAGAATTTAAATCTGATACCAAATCACAGTATTAAATTTCCAAAGTCCCCAAATTCACCTTTAAATTCCTTTCATCCTTCTCCGCTGGATTATGACTTTCATCCAAGAGTTCCCCCACAGCTTTGTGGTCCCAGAATCAAGAAAATTCCTCTTTACATTGGACTGATCTTTTGGCGAGTAAAATACAATTTGCCTGGATATTCTTCTCCAATCATACTGTTATAATTAGTTTGAAATGAAAAAGACCAACCTTCATTTGAACTACAAGAAAAAAAAAAATCTCTGAAAAAATAAATGAAAACAAACAAGATGTAAGGAGATAATGGGAAATACTACCCCAGGCCTGGGCTTATAGACACAAAGACAAACACTGAAAACTGGGACTGAAGGTTGGTTGAGGAACAAATAGTCCATTGCTTTTGCTTAAATATTGCCAAAGAATTGGTATAAACCATTTTTAAATGCAGTTTGGGCTTTATAGAGACCTAGTTATGTGATGATTTCTCAATACATGAAGCATTTACTTAGAGCTGAGTGTCAGGCTAGTAGTCTACACAAATCATTAATTTGTCAAATATTTATTAAATTTGTAGTCTACATCAGAAGGACATTATGCTAAACCCTGGGGATTATCTTGATGAAGTCAGACTCCCTCTATACTTTTCGGGCACATACATGGTGTTTCGAAACACCTTACTGTGTTATGTTTTTCAGAGGGAAAAGCAGGTCTTTTCACAGATGGCCGTATTAGTTTAATAAATAGTAATAAAATTCCCAACATACCTGATTTGCAGCAATGAGGTGACTGTGATGCTAACATATCAAACTGCTGGACAAAAATGAGGTTTCAAGACAACCTGTTCTTTAAAATACAGGCACCTCCCACTTATTTACACAAGTGGAGAGAAACCGTGATATGGCTGTTAAAATGACAAATAACCACAAGAAACATGCCTTCTGTTTTGTGCTTGTATTTTCTATAGACAAGCTTCTTAGTTTGGGATACTCTTTTCAAAAGGAATCCTGTAGCTATACCTGAAGGTGTGATTCTGGAGGAGGCTGGCAGTGTTTTCGTTTCCTACTCCAGCTGGGTCAGCAGCACCTTCAACCACATCCACCCTGGGTCAAGTCCATCCTCTGTCTGATTAAGACCAAGTGCCCATGTACAAATCTTTCCTGGAATAGGAAGTGGCCTAAATGTCTGGTTTTCAAAGGCTTGCTGTGCAAGCAAACAGGGAAGTTTATTGGATTAGTAAATTGAAATTAAGCAAATCAGTTCCCAGCTCTTAAGAGTAGCTATGCAAGATGTCAACAAAGCAAGGATCAGTATCAATAGTATTAAAAGCAAGGCTAACAGGACTTACTACAACGTGAATAACCTAGGAACAGACAGTAAATTGCTCCTAAATTTCTGGGTTTTGAAGGTTTTCATAAAAGTTAATATTTAATTTTTTTTTCTCTTGGGGTATTTCAGATTGGGAATTGGGAAAAATACTGGTATTAAGTAATATGAATAAAATGATGATAATAATGATAATGATTTCTCCACATGGTCTAGTGCCAAATTCACCCGTTTCATTTATTTCCTTCCACCCACATTCTTTTGTAAGTGAACAGGTATTCTATACAAGAAATAATTTTCACACACAAAGTGTGTAATTCCATCCAGAAAGAATCCCAGCTCCCTGTAGAAGCCTGGGTTTATCGATGGTTGAGATGCACTGATGACGCCCCAGATTGTACCTTCCCTCTTGATTGAAAGCAGAAGGACCCCCCTTCTGCTTGGCCTCCTTACTTATGAACAGTGTCGATCCATTTCCTGTTCCCCTCTGTTAATTCATACCAGGACAGACACAAGATTAGAATGAGGGACCCTGTGTTTCGGCACCTCCTTGGAGCAGTGTTGATGGGAATAAGTGTTTGCAGACTGCAGGTTCCTGTTCAGGCTACCAGAGGATGACTTTTCAATTCCTAGTTAACCAGTTCCAGCCCAGAAAAATAGCCACTATCCACTAGCACGGTTCAATGTTGTTTTTCTTTCTCCCCTTCTCTTGAAGTGCTGACCACCCAACCATTATCACTCCCAATTTAAAAAAATATATGGAGCACCTCATCTAGATTTCAAATGAGATGCAATTGTTCCTTTGTTCTACTGAAATCAATCAGAATCTTGCCCAAATGGGGGATCTCGGGTTACCACAAGGAATGTGTTTCCAGAGGTGTTTGCTCTGAAATAAAAAATGTGATAATCATTACATGGAAAGCCAATAATTATAAGCATTTCCTTTTGGAATCAGAGGGAAAAAAATACAAGGAACATAAAAATCTCAAAAAAAATTATCGAATTTCTGTCGGGTATATTATATTAAGGTGCTTAGTTGGGGCCTGTAGCCACACTTCTTTGAATGCTGCTGTATTTAATGTCATTACAATCCTGATTAAATCTGCCATGTTGTTTTGCTCAAAGTAGTGGCAAATTTGTCAAAGATTTTTTTTCCCCCCTTAAAGCGAAACATCTTACTGGAAATATAGCTGAAATTGTCAAAAGTGCAACATTATATTTTATTTGTCTAGTACATTCTAGCCTATAAGTGACCATTGATTCTAGTTTGAAGGTAAGGTCAAGATTCAATAGAAAATGAGATCCCTGTGGGCAATGACAAGAATCAAGAAAAGTCATATGTTATGTATATTAGAGCATATGATCTGCTCTTAAAAGGGACGTGGTTGCTACATCGGAGACAAATATTTCGAAACTTAGTATGTTATTTTCCACTGTGTGTGCTTGTTATTTTTTTTATTATTATTATTCAAAGCAAATAGCCTTGCAGATCAGACAGATTCCACTTGCTTCACACACACACACACACACAAAGATTTTCTAGTTTTTCCTGCTACTTTATGCCCACAATTTAAGTATATCGTTTTCAGGACCAAGTGAAATACTAAATAAAGGTGATTTGCATGCAAGTTGGGATATTCTAAAACTATGTTAGAATCTGCCTTCAGGTTTTATGACATGAATCTCTGTCCTCTTCAAGATCCAAAAGGATTTGTCAAGCAGAACAAAACAGGCTTGTAGCCTAAAGTCGCCCTGGCTGAAACAGCAATGGAACACAGCAGGCTGCTTGTAGAACAATTACCATCACACTTGTCTCCTTTCCAAACTGCCTTGACTATGGAATTGATATTTTTCCTTTATGAAATGTGTTTGATAACTTATAGTCAACAAGAATTCCCACCGTGTTCCAAAGGGATTGGGCTTTTGAGAACGAATAGGTGAGATAGAAACTTTATAGTATCATAGCATAAAACCTCTAGCTCCAGGCCAAATGGTGCTGTGGTCGTTAAGATGGCTGGATCCCTTATGGCCAATGGTATGATTCTAGTGCTGGACCTGGTGGCTTGAAGAACCCATGTGCATGTGGATGTCTAGGGTCTTGAGAGGACAGTGGAGAAGAAGGAACTGCAGTGTGACCATCTCCCATGGGGGGGTGTGTGTGTGTGTGTGTGTGTGTGTATGTGTGTGATTTCTCACTTTCCCTCTGTATCTTTTTCTCTCTCTGACAAGTGCATGCACCTTGTAGCAAAAACTAAAACAACAAAACAAATACTCTAGTTCCAAAACAACTACATGCAGTGGCAGCTCACACCAAGGGTCCCTGGGGGACCTTTTATATGCACGCATGTCAAGAGTGCCCTCTGTTGTCTATCAGGAATACTAGGGAGCTTTGAGAAACCGGTTCCACTAGAGATGATTATTCTTTCCTTACAAAGGTGGTTTTTCTGCACCTAAAAGAGGGTCTGAAATAAAAAAACTATGCTCTAGAATGAGGGCTTATTGAATCCATTGCAGAATATTAGTGTTTGAAGAATCCTTAGTAGTTATCTGATAACAATTCTTCTGTTACAGTTGGGAAGAGGGAAGTTCAATGGGAGAGTATTTTAAGAGCATATCTAGTCAGTGACAGACCTAGATTTGGAACCCAGGGCTCCAATGTAGTGCCATTTTCTAAGCAGCCTCTTAATCCTTATTTTTGCCTCCTTTGCCTTCTTAAAGGATGAATGATAACTCTATGAAACATAATAATAAACTCATGGAAAGTTACTGAAAGGAACCTCAGAGATGGTATCTCAAGCCTTCATATTTTACTGATAGGAAATTAAAGTCTGTGACTTACTACAGCCACGTAAGGAGAAGGGTAGACCCAGAACTCCAAATTCAGTCACTTTTCTGCCCCCCACAAAATTAAGCTAAATTAATGAAAAAAGAGGAAAATAACCTTGCAAAATGTAGTTCTTTTCTACTCTCCATCTCACTTCTTCATTCTTGAATAGGTTCATGAGCTCAAGGCATATACTTAAACATAACCACACCACTAAAAAGCAAATGGGAAAAATGCTCTGGACTACTGAGATAAGAGACCGGTTGGATAGGGAGTGGGACAATGGCTATCATTCAGGAGGGGGTGGCAGCAGGGGACTGGATGTAACTGCTGGATTTCAGGCTGGGATCCAGGCAGATACGATACGTAACTCCTGCCTAAGATGAATCTCAGAGCTCTTCTCTATACTGTTGTATGAAGAGGTCGTCAGGAAGCAAAATAATCAATCCTGGTTGACTCAAATATTATTCTCAATGAGATCCCATGCTTTGTAGGAATGTGGGGGAGGGGTGGTAGTTGCTCAAGTGGCTACTACTTAGAACTTCCTCTGTTACAGGCTCCATCACACCTTGCGTCTGAATTCCTCATCCCAACTGATTGTTACTGAGTTTCCTATGCTAGGCCTAGGGTCAGTGTCACTGTAGAATTGGTTCTTAGTGAAGAGAATGGGAAGAGGAATGGGAGATCCTAAGGTTTCTGAGGGCTTATTTTGTTATAGGCACTAGGCATGGCATTTCCTATGCATTACTTTTTTTGAGAAAGATTTTTGCTATAGAGCATGTGCACTTACCAGAGAAAGACAGAGAGACAGAAAGTGAGACATCACCTTCTCCAGGGGAAAGCCCATGCTGCAATCCCTTCTCCTATCAGGACTTTGGACACACACACACACACACACACACACACACGGACACACACACACATGCCTAGTGTGATTTTCAAGTCACTGAGTCTGGGACTTGAACCATGGTTGACCAGGTGGGAGTCCAGCTATATAACCACTATGCCATCTGATGGGCCCTGCATTACTTCTTTTAATCATTACTTTCTTTCCACCAGGAGGTGCCAATATCCTGAGTACACAGATAATGAAACTATATATTTAGGAGGCCTGCTGGTGGCAGGGTAGGGAGCTGGACCCCCACAGGGCTGATAATGGTTGGAGTCCTGGCCCTGGTGACTTGCTTTCTCACTTTCCTTCTCTTTCTTTCTCTCTGGTGAGTGCATGTACCCTATAGCAAATTTAAAAATAATACTGAATAAATAAATAATTCTTTTTAAAAAAAGAAACTACATATTTAGTTTCAGCATTCAGTTGGGTAAATTATTGGGGCATCAGGAAATCATGACACATTTTTGCATAGAAAAACAGAAAATACATCATGACTTTCCCAATGACCTAATACATTGCTCTGAGTTCCAAAGTTCCATATGAGGCTGAGCTCTTATCTTCCAAAACTCAATTCATCTCTCTCCTTTGCAGTAAAGACAGGTGGAGACTGATGGCAAACTGTCATGGTTTATCTGCCTGATCCCAGAATAGAGCTCTTTCTCTTCCCATTCCCCTCCTTTTCCTCTTCCATGCCTTCTGGCCACCCTCCAGTCTAAGGACCCTTCTGGCTTCCCAGCCAGAGAATATTCTCCTCTGCTTCTGAACTGTGTTTCTGGGTTTTGGTCTTCAGTGTTCCAACTGTGCCCCTCATACAGAGCTTTGTCTTCCTCAAATCCTTCTTTGCCTGGCTGACATCACGAGCCAGGTTCTTTCACTATATGGGAGGGCAAAACAAACAAAGAAAAAAACAACCCTGAAGTCAGCCCAACCATGGAGAGGGGGATCAGGAGGGATGGTGTGTGGATATGGGTGGCCTTGGATCATGAAGTCAAAGAGAAAGCCAGAGATTAGTAGTCATTCTGGTACACAGTCTGAAACACAGACCATGGGTCAAAAATATCACTGCTGACACTAACTACATGTTTTGAGTATGAAATGCCATTTCTCTACTCTTTCTACATCATCTTTATGGGGCTACAGATACATGCCTTTCAGTGTTGTCCTGGGATTCAATAAAATAATGGAAACTGCAAATCACGCACAGTAAAAGTAAGAGCACAGTAAGTGCTAGTTTCTCCCCTTTTGTGCTCCTTGGGGGACAGAGTCAGGACCTCAATTAACTGACAAAAATAGTCATTTTTCCTAGGTCATCAATATGATCCCCCATCTATTTTCTCCATGTTTTATTTTCCCCATGGATCTCTCTAGAGATACCTGTAACTGGCGGAAATTCGATGCATAAGCTCTTTTTGTTCCAGATGGACTTTGCAAACAGCTTAGTGTTGAAGCAGATCCCAGACCCTAGGTTTCTCATGTGGTCTTCAGACTACCCACGTTACAATAGAAAATCCACTTGAGAAATTGGAGCCGACCAAGTCTCTAGCTGGTTCCCCATTAATTTCCATCCCTGTGCCATTTACTAAAAGTGATACAGATGGGTGGAAATCAGGTGAAGCCTGCTTCTCAGAAGTAACCAAAGATGCCAGCACACCTCTGTGTGTCACTCGGCCTATTATTTCTGAGGATGCCGAATGCAGTCAGGTGTGGGACCCAGGCTTGTAGAGATACCCAAATATTTTCTTGGAAAGTAATCTCAGTTGATTAGAGTTCCTTGTCTCAATTCAGAGTATAGATTTTTGAATGCGTTTGCTGACAGATTGACCTGGACTATGTTTTCCCCTTATTCAGGGAGCGATCGATCTTTATCAAAAGGATTTGTTGACTGACGGGCTTTCACGGTTCTAATGTGCTGTTTGATACTTTTAAAAGACATATGCCCCTTTGTATAATG
Organism: Tupaia belangeri chinensis; assembly: GCF_000334495.1. Classification (NCBI taxonomy): domain Eukaryota; kingdom Metazoa; phylum Chordata; class Mammalia; order Scandentia; family Tupaiidae; genus Tupaia; species Tupaia belangeri. Next base: position 2,694,380 of record NW_006198305.1, read on the forward strand.
AAATTATCTGATAAAAGAGGGAATGAAGCTCAGGTTTTCAGAAGCATCTCAGCTCTTGGCTGCTGTAGTGACTGCCAGGGAATTTTGTTTTTATTTGCCTGTGATGGAAATCTTACAACCTTTGGTGAAATTGTTTTCGAATATTCAAGTTTCTAGACCATATACCATGTTTCTAGGCCTAAGGGCCTGAACTAAACCAAGATTGTGTTTCGCTCAGGTAAGTACTTCCAGACACACTATCCTCCCTGTCTTTCCAGCCCTCTTCTCCTCATTACTGTACTATGTAACACTAGATGCGCATTATATTCCACATAAAAAGCCATTTCTGTAGCATCTTGTCATCGTTTCATGAACGCTGCTTTGAAGCCGTGTTGAGTTCTGAACTCAGAGCCTAACAGCAATGGCTCAAGTGCACCGCACCGTATTATTTACCCAGATGGGGTTAATTGTTAAATAAAAGAATGGTCCCTTTCAGTTTACTTTTTTGCAATCTCTCTCACACTGGTTATGGAAGACAGGGAAGTCTATGATAAATATCAAACTTTCTAATCAGAAACGAGTCCAGTTGTATTTGAAATCTTGAACTTAATCCAGAATCAGGAAATGTAGCCACTTGTGTTACTGTTGCTGAAAGAAGAAAATGACCTTTTTATTGTAGCTTACATTCACTATTGTACTTGAGAGGACAGGGAATGGAGCAAGTCAATGTAAAGGCTTAAGGAGCTTTTTCCTTTTAACAGGAAGGGCACAACTTGATGTGCTGGAATCATCAACTCATATTTTCAAGGGATTTTTTTTTTTTTTTTTTTTGCTTAGTGTCAGACCTGCATTGAACCCTAAAAATATTTTTGCTTAATACATTACACCAGATCATTTCAGGCTTCTGATTTCAGTGTGGCTACTGCCAGGTTTAATGATTGAGACGTTACTTGCTAAGGGTAGATTTTACACGTCTCTTGGGATGTTTATTTTATTCAGGAGAGAGAGCACGTACGTGCATGCAAGAGAGAGGGAGAAAGCGAGAAGCACCCTTGGTGGGGGCCTCATCATGCTGTGATTCCCCATCCCCTAGCCCTCTAGCTCATTCAGATCTTGGATGTGTGTGAGCCTGGCACGCTTTCAGGTTGACTGAGGGTCCAAACCACTATTGACCATGTGGTTCCAGTGCTACAGTTCATCACGCTACCATTGGTGACACCACAGCTGGAAAATTTTACAAATCTCAAGTGTAGGGCTTGACCCAGTTTTATATGTATTTATTTACATATATGTGTGTGCATGTGCACATCACATAGCACAACTACAGCCATATAGTGAAACTGCCCAGTTTCTCTCAAGCCTCACTTGGTCAAAGTCCTCAAAGTTTAACACTCTTCTAATTCCTGTCACCGTGCATCAGTTTTGTTCATTTTTAAATTTTTTATCAATGGAATCATATAATATCTATTCTCTTCTGATTTTTTTAAACTCAGAATGATGATTTTGAGTTTCATCTCTGTTGCATGTATCATGCTACTCTCTTTTCAGATCTCTTTTTATTTTGGAGAATAATTGTTGAAGTGCAATAGATTTTCTGAAGAGAGACTTTTAAGTCTCTCTTAAAGAGCATAGAAATATTTCTTTTTATACTCTATCTGTGTTATTTTTCCTACTGTGGCAATATCACAGTAGATTTTGCATACACATACATGCACATACCTAATATCTAAATATAGACCCATTTACATATATATGTGTGTATGCATAGGCAAAAATATACTCATCTTACAATAAATATCATCCACAGACAAGCAATTTGCCATGAAAGAATTCAGGACTAATCAGCATATTTTACAGGGCTACATGAGGAAAATCCCTCCTGAGCATAATCAAGATAATAGAATCCAACTTTGGCTTTGACCTACCCAGCTTCCCAAGAGAATATACTAAATAGAATCATTCTGGGCATATTTATTATGGGCAAGGCTGTTGTAACCCTTTTACCACTGTCTTATTTTATTGGAAATAAAAAACTGGCACAGGTTAGAGTTCCCATTAATCCTTTCGATCATTAATGCCTTAGATATTTGCCTGTTTGATATTTATTGATGTTTTATCAAATACATAAATATCTTTTATTTAGCCTTTTAGTATCAAATGTGATGGATGTCACTGGGGAATTTTAGGCAAGGACTATGACATGAGCTGATTCTGTTACTAGAAGTTCAGTTTACTGTGTGGAGAATGGATGGTAAAGTGAAAAATGAAAATGGAAAGAATAGTCAAAACTTCCTAGAGAAAGATGGCTTCGGCTAAGACCTGATAGTAGCAGTGATAGAAATGGTAGTATACGGGGCTTATTACTACTTTGAAGGTGGTAAAGCTGGTAGGACTGCTAGGATTGGATATAGGTCATGTGAAACATAATGATTCCCTTTTCAGTTGCTGTCCAAAACAAGTGGGTGAATGATGGGGCCATTAAATGCAATGGAGAAGATGAGAAGAATAGCAATTTGGGAATGAAATATTCCAGAGTTCCAGCTGTGCTAAATTTCATATGTCTATTATATTTATCAATCAAAGTGTTAAGGAAATAGTTGGATACAGTTATGTGGAGGTCAAGAGAGAAGTCAGGCATGGTGGTGAAAATTTTAGAGTCATAAATATAAAGTGAGGATGAAATGTCATGGGATTGGGTAGGATGACTTAGGAAGCACTTATGGAAAGACAAGGTTAAGTCCTGGGGCCAGCAAGTGGCATAGTGGTTAAGATGGTAGACTTCCACATGGCTGACTATGGTTCGAGTCCTATACCTGGTAACTTGAAACTCCTGCTGGGCATGTGTGCATGTGTGACCAAAATCTCAGGAAGAAAATGGAGGAGAAGAGATTGTGTGATGTGGCCATCTCCCCCAGGAGGCAATTTCTCACTGTTCCTCTCATTGTCTCTCTCTTTCTGTGTCTGTCTCTAGTGAACACATGCACCTTATGGCAAAAAACCTTTAAAAAAAAAAAAAGGCTAAATCCTGGGCCAAGACCCTGAATACTGACTAAATTATCATCAACCTTGTTTTCATAATTATCATTATAAAAATTGTCATGATCACCATCATTTATTGGGCATAAACAGTTCTAGGTGCCATTCGGCCAGGCTCAAGAGGAGTATGGGGATGGGGAGGAATCCCTGTTGTCAGGAGAAGAGGAGAGACAGTGACAAACTGGGGGAAATTAAATGCTATGATAGTGCTCAGGGGACGGTGGAAGCAAAGGCTCAGATGGTCAGGCAGGCTTGAAGAGGAGGTGACATTTGACTACTGAATTGAATGTTTGGATCTACATCAGTGTGATCTATGGAGAGACCTTTGTGGGTAAAGAACAGTATTTGCAAAAGTGAGAGACAGAAAAAAGATGGAAAGATCCTCAGATTGACATTAGTTCTAAATGAATGTAGTGCAGGAAGTGGAGATGGCAGTAGATGAAGTTAAGAAGGAGCAGCTGGATCATTAAAGATCATATACACCTGGTCAAGAAAAGTGGCACTCTATCTTGAAGGCAATGGGAGAGGGACAGTAGCAGGACAAGAAGGATGCTAGAATAGAATGGGATCTGAAGCGCAAGAGAAGAGAATTCAAATTCTGGCTCTGCTACTTATTACTTGGTAATATTGGAGATTTTTCTTCTCTCTCTAAGTCTTAGTTTCATCATCTATAAAATGAGTAAAACAATGAATACATGGAAGGATTATTGTGATGATTGAAGATCGTGATGTAAAGTTCTTACACTCAACAGAGAAAAATAAGTGATAACTTTTGCTAATATTCTCACTGTTATTTATAGTAGTCTTACAATTTAAAAAGAAATTTGTTTTATAGGGGGAGGATTAAAAAATGTTGCGACCAGAATTATTATATAATGTGAGTAAACATGATGAATCCTGGAGGGGGAACAAAGGAATAGAAGTTAGAGAGTTTGCTGAACAACTGGCCAAAGAAGAAGGGCCAGAGAAGGAAAGGGAGAAATCTCAGATAACTCTCAAATTTGGGAACTGGCCATTTGAGTAAGGTAATGGAGTATGTTTTTGAAATTGGAAATCCTAGAAAATAAGTATGTTTTGTGGAGAAGTAGATGTGTTCATGAAGCTTACTTTATGGATTTGGAGTGCAACAGAGAAAATCGGACTGCAGCTGTAGATGTGTGTAGACGAGATGAGCAAGGGAGAGTGTGTTGAGTGAGAGGGAAAACAGTGGGCTATGGAACCTTGAAGAACATTGAAATGTAATAATGGAGCAAGAAGAGTCAGAGACACAGATTAAGAGGAAGCAGGCATTGGGACCAGCACTTAGCGTAATGGTATGTCGCTGGACTCCCATGTAGCCGACTGCCATTCTAGTCCCAGACCCAGTGGCTTAAACTCACGTAGAGCACATGTGTGTGGATGCCAAGATCCCAAGAGGAGAATGGAGGAGAAGGAATTGTGGCATGGCCATCCCCTCCTGGGGGGGGTGATTTCTCGCTTTCTATGTCTCTTTGTCTCTCTGTCTTTCTGGTGAGTGCATGCAACCTATAGCAAAAACCTCTCAAAAAAAAAAAAAAAAAAAGAGGAAGCAGGCATTGAGGCCAGATTGTGGTGCATCAGTAAAACTAAAGGCTCTGCAAAGCTGACCAACTTGGAAAGGTCCCCAGTTCCATCTGGAAACCTCTCTGGGTACACCAGATCATGGGTATCCATGATCTAGAGCTGGCAGAAGCTGGGGGTGGATCATGTCATCAAGACCATGTGGAGGGCATTATATCTCTGTGTCTCTTTTTGTGTACCTCTCATTCATGGTAGAAATAAATTTAATTTTTTAAAAATTGAAAAGAAAAGTGGGGGCGGGCTGAGAGGAGGAAACAGAGACATAGAAGGAGATCTAGAAGGGTAGCTCTAAGGTATGTTCCTCATCCCACTTACCCGATGGGATTCTTGTTCCTGCTGGCCCTTCAAGAACTGCTGCTTCTTAAAGGAAAGAAGTGATATATGCCCCTCTTCTTCCTTCAAGCATGACTTACTTAAATTCAGAGTGGGAAAGACGAAATTCTGACAAAAATCATAAAGAGATTTGGCATTGTCCAACCTCCCTTTCAGTGTCATGCTCTGTTTTTTACACCAAGTGTTGGCTTTCTCTGTAACTACTTATACAGAGCTGAGGGACTGTAGAATTCAGAGATGAGAGAGATCTTAGGGATCATCTCATTAAACTCCCAGGTCTTATATGTGAAAGGTGAGGAAGCTGAGCCTCAGAGATGACAAAACGTTTAATCAATTGATATTTTAAATGAGCATAATTAAAGGACTTTCTTAAGGCTGTCTAACTTAGCAATGCTGCTGCTCCAAGTTACTTTGTGATAATGGCTTAAGGTGAAAGCTTGCTCTGAGGTTAACATCTCACCAGAATTCGAATCCTGCCAGACTCAAATCTGGTGGTGGCAATCTAGACACCACAAGTGAAGAATGAGAGAGATGAGGCCTTCCTACAAACAAATGCACCAATAAAATAAAAACTGGGGGATACTGCACAGAATAGAAAGCACAGGAGGATATAATATAATTTCCCAGGACCACCATTAGAGGAAAATGGCCTCTCAAAGACCCTGGATGGGATGTTAAATAAGAAAAAGAAAAAAAAAAAAAAAAAAAAAAAAAAACAAAAGAACAATGTTAGAGTTCTTTCTTTT